>NC_137090.1:6047387-6234887 GCF_951640355.1 Cnephaeus nilssonii
GGAATCCTGAGGTTTTATTGGCCGCGAGCCAGTCTGCAGCCCGTTCTAACCACCCTAGGATTTTATAACATTGTAAAGACTGTATTGTTTCAAACATTTCAAAATTTTACACGCAACCTGGCAGCCATCCAAAGCCATTTCCAATGGGCCAAAACTATCAGCAGCCACCCACCTCCTTGGCCATGGCTGCTGATGAATGGGTCGTGCCAGCGGGGTCCTCCATTAGGATCATCTGCGCCGGGAGACCCCGGGACAAGTCCGATCTTGGAGATGTGTCTGCTGTCTATGCATCCTGCACTGATTTCTTTTTAAACAGAGATGGACCCTGATTAGTAAGGAGGCCTGGTGCGGTGGAGCTGGAGTTGGCCAAGGGCGGCAGGCTTTCCTTTAATAACAAAGCGAAGGATGCGCTTTGTCACAGACACTGTGCTGACTGCAGGATATTTGCTGTGGCAGGCCTGGGGCCTTTCTGAGCTACTCATGTTCCCCCACATCACCCTGTTCTTTTCCCCCGTTACTCCTTTATCCTGACATACAGTTTATTTATCCCATGGGCTTAAAGCTGAAGTTAAAACACACATACAACCACCATCTTATTAAATATTCTCCATGGCTTATTTTTAGTTTGAAATGAGCAGTGTACACAGGGGCTAAATGTATTTCAGGTCTTCACGTCATAACTTTTTTAAAATACATCTTTATTGATTTCAGAGAGGAAGGGAGAGGGAGGGAAAGAGAGAAACATCAGTGATGCAAGCCCCTACTGGGGATCGAGCCCACAATCCAGGCATGTGCCCCTGACCAGAATCGAACCGGGGACCCTTCCGTCCTCAGGCCGACATTCCAGTCACTGAGCCAAACCGGCTAGAGCACGTCATAACTTTAATAAGTTACTTACTATGTTCCAGTTCTGTTCTAAGTATATCCATTCATTCATTTAATTTTTGCAGCCACCCCAGGAAGTGGTCATTATTATCTCATCTGTTTTGCAGATGAGAAAATGGAGGCATAGAACAGTGAAGCACCTTACCCAAAGTTCTTCCCAAGGTTCCTAGGGGATGGAGCTAGAAAATGAGCCAGACAGAGTGCAGGGAGCGTGTCCCATTCACCAGCAACCTTTCCGCCCGTGAGGATTTTGAGCCTCCAATTTTCTACCAACTGTCCTCAGTGACACTAGAATTTTTTATGTGCAGTATGTACCAAATATGTCTGCACTCATGAATTAAAATAGAAGCTAGGAATTGTTCACTGAGAGAGAAAGAGAGACTTCCCCCAAACCTGTAGTTCAGAGTGAAGAATGTCTACATTCTGATACTAGTTGTCTTACCCCCTGCATGGAGAGCTATGGCTTTGTTTCCTCCTTAGTTTTTCTGACTTAGAAAATATTATATCTTTGTTTCTCAATTATTTGTGGTCTAAACGTTACGGTGACTATCAGAAACATGTATCCCTACCATTAATGATGTGCAACTTTGTGTCACTTCCTGGAATGTCATTTATGAGGCTGACCTTGTAAAAATGAAGGGGCGGTACGGGCAGGAGAGAACTGGCTTGCGCCCATCCTATAAGCGTCCCCTGTCTGTATGGAGGGTGGGAGTGAAAATAAGCACGATTTTACTAGTGGCCCCTGAGACATTCCCATCATTTGAGTCAATAGCTTTCATTCAATTAGATAAACCTCAACTATGCAGTTTTCAAACCAAATTACAGAATATGATAAAACAAGAGCCGCAGGCTTTACCAAAAAAGACTAACACCATAAAAGGCCCCATATGAGCCCCTTATTCCAGCTCGCTTCCCCAGGTTGACAAGATTCATCAGAAAAACTCAGCTCTTGGTTTGGCTTGGCTTCTGTCTCCTGGACACAGAGTGTGTGCAGAAGGATTGCTCATTTCGTTGGGCTCTGCCACATGCGGCTCTCGTTAACACTGGGCATCTGCAGTCTTACTCAGATGAACCTGGAGGACATTATACCGAGTGAAATAAGCCTGTCTCAGATGGATAAACCTTGTATAATTTCACTTGTATGAGGCATCTAGAATAATCACAGCAATAGAGGCAAGAATGGGGGTTACTGGGGGTTGGAGGAAGGTTATAAAGTTTCAGGTATGTGAAATGAGTAAGTTCTAGAAATGGCCTGGCCGGCATGGCTCAATGGTTGAGTGTCAACCTATGAACCAGGAGGTCACAGTTCAATTCCAGGTCAGGGCACATGCACAGGGTTGTGGGCTTGATCCCCAGTGGAGGGGTGGCGGGGGGGGGGGGGAGCATGCAGGAAGCAGCAGATCAATGGTTCTCTCTCACCATTGATTTTTCTATCTCTGTCTCCCTCTCCTTTCCTCTCTGAAATCAGTAAAAATATCCTATATAATAAAAGCCTAATATAATAAAAGCCTAATATGCTGAGTGTCTGGTCGTCCGGTCAGCCATTCAACCAATCAAAGCATAATATGCTAATGATATGCTAAGGCCGCTCAACTGCTTGCTATGATGTGCACTGTCCACAAGGGAGCAGACACTCCAACCAGTAGGTTAGCTTGCTGCTGGGGTCCAGCTGATTGGGACTGAGCAAGATGGGCTGGACACACCCTTGCACCCTCCCACGGTCCCTTCTCCGCTGGCCAACCTCCTGCGTTCCTCCCTGGCCCTGATTGTGCACCAGTGGGGTCCCTCAGCCTGGCCTGTGCCCTCTCTCAATCCAGGACTCCTCTGGGGATATTGGAGAGCCGGTTTCAGCCCAATTCTGCAGGCCAGGCCGAGGGACCCCACTGGTGCACGGATTTGTGCACTGGGTCTCTAGTACTTAAAATAAAATAAGTTCTAGAAATGGCTGCACAGTAGCATGCTCATACCTAACAGTGCTGGATCACGCACTTCCCAATGGGCTAAAGGGGTAGATCTTACGTTAAAAGTTCTTATTACAATTAGAAAGAAGAAGAGAGGCAGGAATTGGACTTGCCTCTAAATTATGTCATGGAGGATATTTTTGGGATATAATTCTAAAGGCACACAGCCACCATTTTCTCTGAATGCAGGTTGCAGTCACAGAGCGGGGGCCCTGCAGAGTGGGAGAGTGAGGGTTCAGGCAGCAGTCTGGTGTGGCTTTACTCTGTGCACCTTTTCCTGGTGGTTTGGGGGTCAGAACAGGTAAGCGAGATGCTAAAACTCGCCTTCCTCATTTGTAAAACGGTTCAAATAACACCTACCTTCCAAGATGTTCATAAGAGTAAGAAATACTAGTTCAGGGTGTGCAATAGAGTGTCTCGGAGATAGATGGGCTTCAAGAAAAGGCAATGAGTATTAGTTTATGTCTATTAATTGCCTTTAGCATCAACCCTATGGAGATGAGGAGACGGTGGGACCTCAGCAAGTCCCGGGTACCATAAATGAATGAGTGAAGTGTCCGGTGTGGCATTTTAATATTACAGATGCTGTGTTCATGGGAACATTAATAGCAGCAGAGGTAGGAATAGTATACATTACCTAGCTCTGCTCCTATGAAAATTTCAGGTTTTCCATGGATGAAGGAAACCATGGTACAGCTTCTGAAAAAGACCTGTATTATTCCCCACCCCACCCCCAACCCTTTCGGGAGGTGTTTTCTCTTCTCTGTTTTCTCAGGATAATCTTACCCAAGTAACCCATGTCTCTGATGGAGTCGAAACGTAGATTAAAGCCAGGACGTCATTACTGAAGAGTCAGAGGTGTAGGCGTGCTGTAATATAATACAGCCTTTAAGATGCAGGGAGCATGGCAGGGATTAATCCCAACCTCCTTCGAATGTGGATGCGATTGGTGCTTGCTCTACAGCAACGGGCCAGCATTCATGTCTCAGGAGCAGGCATAAGATAGTAACCCTAAACCTCCATTAACAATCCCTCAGATTGTTTCACGGCTTCCGTGACCAGCCGGTGAGGAAACACAGCTTCTATTTCGGTGGCGAGCCCGATTTGTAAGCTGTTTTTCCATCGTGATTATTTTGTCAGGGCGGCCCTCCCTGCCCAGAGATCTCGGTGCCGTCAGCCCGGACGCGCCGTGATGTGTTTGCTTGTGCTAACTCAGGGATCACCGCTCACCAAATGAAAATCCGTCTGTTGTCCATGGAGCTCGAACAAGAAACGCACCCACTCGGTTGGATAAAGAGCACTTTGAACATTTGCTTATTACAGCGGTCTCCAAACATTAGGGAGGGAGTGCAGCCCACAATTTTGTTTTAAATTAAGTGCTCCTAAAAAGCGTGAGGCTAATAGCCCCAGCGAACGCCAGTTATTTTTCTGGCAGGCGACATGCGAGTTTCCCCTCATTGCGAAGCCAGTAAAACTCAGCATTGGTGTGGCGATTTTCCTACCGTTCCAGTCCTTGGACTGTGTCGACTCGGCGCCAAAATAGCCAGATGAACAGGGAACGCTGCGGTTGCTCGTGAGGTTGCTGCCAAATGTCAGAATGCGGTGTATTACAAGACACCAGGATGTTTGATTGTATTTTTTTTATCAGATATGTTATCACATGTTTGGCATTGTGTAGGTGCTCTTTTCCACTTCATGAGGACATCGTGTGGATTCATAATATGCAGGACGAACAAGAGAAGGGATAACGGATATCTTTTCAAAGGGCATGTCTCAACTCAAGTCCATACTTTCTCTACTTCTTTTATTTTAAGCTAAAAAAAATATTTTTAATCTGTCACCATCATGTATACTGGGATTTAAACTCTACTCCCACTGTTTCCAGATGGTTATTTATCCATCTGTAAGGGACAGAATCCATCCTTAACAATGGCAAACCTTTGTTGCATTTTTGTTACATTTCAAGCACTGAGCTAGATGGTCTGGCATATCTAAAGAGTGAGTCCACACACACACACACACACACACACACACACACATTTGTTTATTTATTTACTTATCCTATCTAATAAAAGAATAATATGCAGATTGATCATCACTGCAACACACAATATAGCTACCCCCATGTGGTCAAAGATCCTGCCCCCATGTGGACACAAGATGGCCAGCAGGAGAGGGAAGTTGGGAGGCACCCAGCCTGCAAGGGAGGGCAGTTGAGAGGGACCAGGCCTGCAAGGGAGGGCAGTTGGAGGTGATCAACCCTGCAGGAGAGGGCAGTTAGGGGTGACCAGGCCGACAGAGGAGGGAAGTTGGGGGCAAACAGGCTGGCAGCAGAGTGGTTAGGGGGTGATCAGGCTGGCAGGCAGAAGCGGTTAGGGGCAATCAGGAAGGCAGGCAGGCAAGCAGTTGGGAGCCAGCAGTCCTGGATTGTGAGAGGGATGTCCAACTGCCCGTTTAGGCCCGATCCCACTGGGATCGGGCCTAAACGGGCAGTTGGACATCCCTCAAGGGGTCCCATATTGGAGAGGGTACAGGCTGGGCTGAGGGACAACCCTCCTCCGTGCACGAATTTCGTGCACCGGGCCTCTAGTATGTATATATATGAGTATATCCTATATAATAAAAGCCTAGCGACCGAACGGCGAAATGACTTGGACAGTATCCTTCCTTGGACAGTATCTTCTGATGCAGTTCAGTGGGACCATAAGCCAGTCAACCAGTTGCTATGACACACCCTGACCATCAGGGGGAAAAGGCTCAATGCAGGAGCTGCTCCCTGGTTGTCGGTGCACTCCCACAGTGGGAGCACCGCTCTGCTGACTGGGATGAGGGGCACTCCCACAGCGGGCCGATCCCCACAGGCCAGGCCCTCCAGCAGTGCACGAATCCCGCACACCAGACCTCTAGTATATACATATACATACATATATATATATATATATGACCAGTACATTTTAGGATATAACAATATTTCCTGAAACAATGAGCCAGAATTGCTGCTGAATATAGTGAAGAAGACTTGGAGTGGTAGCTGGCACTGTGAGGCTTTGCTGAGGACGAGAAGGTGAATTGGGTCTTGAAGCAAACAAGGGACCTTGGTAAATAAAGACCAGGACAGGGGGACTCTGAGCCAAGGGGAGGAGTAAGACATTCACAGGCAGTTGTAGGATTGCAGATTTAAATCTCTGTCCCTCAAATAAAGTGAAGCATAGAGTTTTCATAACAGCATTGGTTTTCCACCCTTTTCTATGCCTTATCATAAAATGCACATTTAGAACACTAGCCAACAGTCCAAGAATCCTATATAATCAATGCAGGGCAAGTTGTTTTAACTAAGAAGATTGTCACTGTCACCTTGTGTGATTTATTTTTGTGTGTATGCTTTTAATTAAATTTTTACCTCGCAATAGAGATTCATATGCAGTCGTAAGGAATCCTGCAGAGATAGAGATTCCCTGGCTCCCCACAGTGGACATAGTTTGCACATATAGGATAATGTTACAATGAGAATATTGATATCAATACAGTCAGGATACAGGATATTCTCATAAACCCTCCTGCTCCCACACCCTCCTTAACTTGTGGTAAATACTAATCTGTTCTTCATTTCTGTATTTTTATTATTTCAACCATGTTTTATAAATGTTATAAAAGTATGGTATAAAATCTTTGGGATTCTTTTTTATCCAGCATAATCCTTTGGAGATACATCAAACTTGTTGTATGTATCCATAGTTATTCCTTTTTATTGTTTGAGTAGAAATCCACTTTACAGATGCACAAATCTGTTTCACCATTCACCTGTTGAAGGGCATCTGGGTTGTTTCCAGTTTGGGGCTATTATGAATGAAGCTACTCTAAGGTCACATACATCTATTTTCATAAAAATAAAATTTTGTTTCTCTGAGATGAATGCCCAGGAGTGCAACTGTTGGGTCATATGGTAGTTACACATTTAGTTTTGTAAGAAACTGCCGAAGTATTTTCCAGAGTGGCTGTACCCTTTCATATTCCCACCAGCTGTGGCTGAGAGTTCCTGTTGCTCCACATCCTCACCAACACTTGCTATTGTCAGTTTTTCTCTTTTTAGCCATTGACATAGGGCATTCGATTATTGTTTTCATTTGAAAACCCTTAATGGCATGTGATGTTCAATGTTTTTCTGTGCTCATTTGCCACCTGTATGTCTTCTTTGGTGAAATGTCTCAGCATCTCCCTCCTTCTGGAATGCCAATGATACAGGTATTAGGTCTTTTGTGACAGTCCCATGGGTTCCTGAAACTGTTCATTTCCTTTTGCAGTCTCTTTTATCTCTGTTTCTCAGATTGGGTCATTTCTATCATCCCATCCTTAAGTTTCATTCTTTCCTCTGCCCTCTCCATTTTGTAATTGGGTCAACCCATTGGGGTTTAAAATTTTGGTTATCGAAGTCTTCATTCTAAAAATTCCATTTGGCTCTTTGTTATTTTTCATGTCTCTTCCATCTCTAGTAGTGATAACAGCCAATCCAAATGGCTTACGGTCCTACTGAACTGCATGAGAAGATACTGTCCAGGAAGGAGTGCCTTTGAGTTTAAATAACTCTTAATAGGGAGGAGGAAGATAATACAAAATGCCTTTTCTTTCAGAGGTGAGGAAGGGCAGCTTCAGTTCTGTTTGTGAACGGTGGGAGGGAGGCGTGATGCTTGAGATGAGAGAATCAGTGACAAAGAACATCATCTTCCAGCTCAGTGGCTTCCACGTGGTCTCCAGGCAACCACAATACAGCCACATTAATATATCAATCCAACCATGTAATTTTAGACGAGCACATAACCTCTAAAGAGAGTTGCAGACAAGGTTTTTGCTCAGCAGTGACTCATTTTAACAGTTGACTTTTTTTTCCTGGATTCGAGCAAGGAACTCTGAGTAAGTTTGCTTTTGCCACGTCCCAGAGAAACCCAGGCTGACTCTTGCGCAGCCTCTGCTGTGAACAGAGACCATCAGATCCCCTAAGAAACAGCAATTTGTGGGCTCCTGCTCGATGCCATGATGACCTTGGCTTGCACAACCCAAATAGAATGTGCCCCAACTCATGAAGTCAAGGCAGAGTGGTAAACAGAGCCGGTGCCAACAGGACATCGTTTCAACATCCTCTGGCGTATAAAACATGTTTGGGCAGGGGCACACACATCACAAGCTGTGTTTTGGTATGGATAATCTGGGAGCTATGTCATCAGTCCATTAGCTTCACAGAGACAGCCTGTGACGTGACGGTGCCAGCTACTTGTTAAACTCCTGAAAAGTCACTGAAACGAGTCCCCTTTGAAACAGGAACAATGTCCAGAATGGTCTGGCAACACAGCAGATGCCAGTTGTCACAGGCATGACAGAAGCATTTTTTATGATATTATTAAGGGCATGATGGTTAGTTTCCAATACAGAGTTGCTCCTTCTGTCCTGTCCATGTCCATAAAATGATCGAGCTACCTAAGAAGACCCAGCATTGCCTCTCGGGTTACAGTGATAAATTCTCGGATTATTGGGTGGTTCTTGACATTTTTAGAATCTGGACTTATGCCCTGCCACTGCAGATTGTTTCTGTACCAGTTGACATCGGTTGACCTTAAGGTTTTACCCTACTATCCAGCTGGAGAATCTTGGAGTTTTCAGAGGAAAGGTGAGTTTTTTCCCTTGAACAGAATAAATTCTCCACTGAATTTTATTTCGATTGAACACACTCCAGGGTGGCCTCCAATAATAAACTAAATGGACATAACCTGAAATGTGGTTTATGTACACAGCCCTGACACTTTAATCATGAGCATTGAGACTTGCATTTGCATTTTAAATTATTTTCCATTGTAATAATTTTTAAAAAATATACATTTATTGATTTCAGAGATGAGGGTAGAGGGAGAGAGAGATAGAAACATCAGTGATGAGAGAGAATCATTGATCGGTTGCCTCTTGCACCACCTGCACTGGGGATCGAGACTGCAACCCAGGCATGTGCCCCGACATGGAATAGAACCATGATCTCCTGATTCATAGATCAAAGTTCAACCACTGACCCACATGAGCCAGGCCCATTGTAATACTTTAATGCCTACATTTTGTAGAAAGCCTTCAATTAACATTGAGGTCTTCAAGGGCAGATATAAGGAATGATCTTGGTGCTTAGTACTGTGCCAGGCCCATAAAAACTTTTGGTAAATGCTGGTTTAAATGGGTTTGTTTTGACCTTATGGTAGGCTCCCAGCAAAGCCAGGTGGTTGCAAGTCGCTAACTCTCTTAGTTGACCACACTGAGTGGTACCTGGGTCTTTCTAATGCTTGAATAGATTAAATTCCATTGCTAGCTGCCTTCAACAACTTTATGATCTCTGATCATTTTGCTGAAGAGTCATATATTTAAAGGACATTTACAGCTCAAAAATTAACTGCTAAAATGATGCTGTCTTCAAATATCATTGTTTTGAAAAGGTTGAGAGATGTGAAGTTCAGAGCAGGTACAGGTAAAATGGTAGCTTCACAGAATCATGTACCATTTTTTTCACTTGGCTCTGACTCAGTCATTGGACAGCAAATGGGCCAGGCCGATGTGGCTCAGTGGTTGAGCATCGACCTACGAACCGGGAGATCATGGTTTGATTCCCAGTCTCTATCCTGTCTTCACTGTGGTTTGCACAGTCATCTACTCTACTCGCTATGCTTGACCCAAATGAGGAGGGGGTGGGCCTAAGCTGTTCACATGCAAGAAATATGAACTTGGAAACTCATGCTGTGCACCGTGGTCCTTCTTATTCTTTAGATCCTCAGCTTTTTTTCTTTGGGGCAGCTTTTTAAAGATGATATTACATCTCCAGGGCCTAATTCGTGCAAACATTAGCTTGTGATGGCTAAAACAAATGTGAGATCCTGGAATAAATAAATAGCACTATTCCATAGGAACCAGAACGTGAAGAGACTTGAACATAAAATACAGGAGGCTCAGAAATATGGGGACCTTAACTGCAGAAAGAGAGCGTGGACCCTAGTGAGGTCAGAAATAGGATTTAGCACATGATCCAGACCAAGAAGCCTTTTAAAAAGAAAGCTACACTCACTGAAGCAATTTTTAAAATAGGTGACTTGCCTTTTTAAAAAGCTCACGTGAATTTGTGGAGCCCCACACCAGACCCCGCGAAGTGTGGTCTCACTCCTGATTCAAGTGAGAATATTTTTATTATATTTGACAAATAAATGTATTACCATTTTTCTATACAGAGATAGTAATTGGTGTCCATTTATTATTTTAGTCTTTAATGGTATTCAGTTTCAGAATAAGTAGAAATGTTGAGATTATGATACATTTAAAATTCAAACCACTGTCAGGAACATTTACTAAAAGAAATTAAGACCTCACTTATCCAGAGTATCATGAGAGAATAAAATGAAAATAATGCACTTTCTAAACAGCTAAAGCATTTTGGCTGCAGAGTTTAACCTTGACCTCAGAGTGATCAAAGTCACTGACCATTTATCAGTATCACTCACTGTTATGCAATCACTCGCTAATATGTAATATGTTAGGCAAGGCTTGACATTAGACAAGTGACTGATTGGGGTTCTATCTTTTTATTAAATATATTTTTTATTGATTTCAGAGAGGAAGAGAGAGAGAGATAAAAACATCAATGATGAGAGAAAGTCATTGATTGGCTGCCTCCTGCGCACCTCACACTGGGGATTGAGCCCGAAACCCAGGCATGTGCCCTGACCAGGGATTGAACCCTGACCTTGTTCATAGGTCGACGCTCAACCACTGAGCCACGCTGGCAGGGTGGGTTCTAACTTTGAAAACAACAATAACAACAGCTCTCCTCGAGGTTTGTTTCCTGCTCTGTGAAATGAGGAAGCTACAGTAGGCAATTTGTCATGTCTCACCCACCTTTCAGTTTTAAATATTTGATGACTAACATTAGTCAGGATGATCAAAATTCATCCTTCAAGAACAGGAATTCTTTTGTGAACTCAGTGCATCCTTCAGAATTGTTTGTTACGACCCCAAATGGCTTCAGGTCGTCACATATTACGAATCTCTGCTGTTTATTGTAGTCCTCTCCTTCTATGGATTTTAGCTATTAATAATTGATGGTTTAACGATGCCTAACTCTAATGGCCTTCCCCACCAATATACAGTATTTTCTCCCGAACATCTTGAGGTTGGGTGAGCACTTTGATATAGTTGCCTGTGGCCATGTATCTTCAAGAGGCCAGAGGCTGGGGGTGAGGGTTTGGGTGAATTCTGAAATAGCACCCTAGGTCATCCTCCAGAATTTCACAGAGTGGAGCACCAGATTAAAGCTCCTGAGAAGAGAAATCAGGTGGCAGACAAACCCGGTAACATTCTGGTTAGTGTTCCATTTTGTGTGCATAGCTTCCCCCAAGGATTCTGTGCTGAGTGAACACCCATTACTCTCAGACACTTTGAGAAAAGGCTGGTGTAACATGAACATGAATAACCATTGAGGGAGAGACCTGGTGGCTCTACATTGAATGAAGTGCATGAAATTCGTTGTCCGGGGTCCTCTTTGCTCCCTATTTCTTGGATTTTCTCAGGATCATTCAGATGGCCAGGGCATTAGCCTGTGGATTTGCAAAGCACATAGGAATCAGCTGTCAGTTTATTGTACGAAGCTAGAAAGTGACAACCAAATCAGTAAGCATCGGTGATTAATGGCTCTTGCGTTTCTTGTGTTACCTGCGCTTGGCAGGATTGAATCCCCATCAACAAGAATTGCTGCTTTTCATTTCACTTGTCTCCGAAATGTCAATATATAACCACGAGCGTGTTGATTCCCCCTGTTCCAATTCCCTAATCCAAAGAAGAGGAAAAATGGTTCGTTTCACAAGTGGTTTTCAGGAGGAAGTGAATTCTCAAAGTGCAAAGAGTGATTGATGAACAGGATTGAGTTTGTTTGTGGGAGAACTTGTCCAACTTGTTACCCTTGCTGTCTGAGGAGAATGCTTTGCAAAGAAAAGTCAAGAAACACACACACACACACACACACACACACACACACACACACACGAGTGCTAACCAAGCAAATCATATTTGGGAGCCCACCATTGTGACTTCATAGAAACATCGTGTTCTATCACGTGACATACAGAGCTTCATGGACGTTGTTTTTTAATCTTTGGCAATTTCATCCTTTCTTAAAATACTCATGTCATGTTTAAGCTGTTGCTAGTGCTTCTCAGACCTTCCGGAAGGGGAAAAAAATAATGTTAGAATAGGTAAGAATCTTTCTGTTGTGTAAAATTAATTGATTGTTGAGAATCTTACAAACATTAAATATATATATTTATCTCCATCAGTTGAGGTCTCATTTCATAAGCTGAATGACATGGGTAGGCGTATACAGATGGGGTTGTGTTTCAACAGGGTAATTTTTTTTCCTGTAAGGGGACACGTTAAGCAGTGTGGTTTTTCAAAAGCTAAAGCCTAAGCTCAAAATACCTTACTACATTAGTAGGAGCCTATTGACTGCACTCAGGACTGCCCTGATGCCAAAATAGTTCACCAGAATGCCACAGTGTGTTTTGAGGGAAAATAATAATTAGTGTTGAATGAGCCACAGAAGCCCTGCATTTAACTGCTCTAACTAATCTGAAATATACACATGTGTGTGTTTTAGCATTCGACTATCTTTTTTATTTTTTATTGAATTTATTGGGCTGGCCTTGATTAGCAAAACTGTATAGGTTTTGGGTGTATAATTCTACAATACATTATGGTGTATTGTATTGACTGCTCACCACCCCAAGTCAAGTCTGCTTCCATCACCATGTATCCCTCCTTTACCCTCTGCTACCTTCCCCCCCCCCCCCCTCCTTCCCCTGGCGGTCACCATACTGTTGTCTGTGTCTATGAGGTTTGTGTTTTTGTCGGATTTTTTTTTTGTATTATACTGTTAAAAAACTATTGGGAGAATCAATTTCCCCCACAAAACAATAACAATGAAATGCTTTAGTCCCCCCCCCCCCCATATATAGGCTCAAACTCTTTGGGGAATACAGAGATGAATCCAGTTTTCACTGACTCTGGTTGTGATGTTAGTACAAAAGTTGGTAATAATAGACATGCGAGAAAAAAACATACTCTAGTGGAGACTTACTATCACTGTGAGGCTTTTAAAAAATGTTTCCAGTACACACCATTCATGTAAAATGCGATTCTATCAACAAAGAAGTGCATCCTCTCTGTGATGGTGTGCTAGAGAGTGGGCTCTGGGCTACAGCTCAGAGAAATTCATCCCGGACCTTGTCTTACACAGATCCTTCAGTCCTTTCATATCTCAGAGTAAAGTACCTTCACCTGAATGTACACATGGCAGAAAGTGCCTCCATTGCTTCAGGGGCTTTGCAGGGAGCAAATGAAATAATACGCAAGACACCAAGTCTCTAAAATTTCATGAAAGTTGTAAACTAGGGATTCTTAGTTGAAAAGTACAAAGGGGGGAAAATAAAACAATCCACACCTTTCTTCTTCGGACCATGGAAGGAAGGATTGCTCCCCTCGATCGCTTTTCCTTTGATTCTGTGTGTGTGTGAAAGACCAGTCTATAAGTTAAAAACCAGTGAGGTGAAGACAGGGCCTCCTGCTCGTACACATTTCTCCAAAGTCTCAGTTGCAGAATAGGATAAGTTATTAATCAATCTTTGTTTGTCTTCGTGGGGCAGCTATTCTCTCTGGGGTTTGTCAGACCGTCGAGGGAAAAGCCTCAGAAGCTCCCCATGCGAAGGTCGCGCATGCAAAGAGCAGCCAGCGTTTGGGACGTTTCCTCCTTGGCCAGCTCCAAATTCCCGCTGGCTTGGGAGAGCATGGAGTCTTTAGTGAGGATGTCAACAGTGATTTATTATAAGCTGAGTTAATTCACCTTCAATTTAAAGGCCTTGCATACAACATAATCACTTTCTCTCCCCCCCACAGAGGGAGCTGCTTAGTCCATGCTTCTCCAGACAGCTTCATCCAGACACTGGCCACGGGGCGATCGAAACTGTTTTCTTTGGAAATTTTGGTGGCGGGGGGATGGGGCATAGAGTATAATTAGTCAAGTGTGGTTCTCACACAAGAAAGCTTCAATGTGAAAAAAAAATACCCAAAGTGTGTGTGTGTGTGTGTGTGTGTGCACGCGCGCGCACATGCACCCACGTGCGTGTTCTGTAAAAGTATTAATATAACTCTGTGTGTGTCTCTGAGAAACTTGGGAGAGCTGCTTGGCAGCAAAGCAAGAAGAAGTCATAAACTCAGACTTCTGTAATGTACCAGGTAGGCTCTTAACTGTATTGGGCGAGCCATGCTATTGTTCTTTCTGGCCTCATAAAATGAACGGAGGTGAAGGAAACTTGGAGGAGGTTCAGAGATGGCCTCGGATAACTTTAACGTTGGAAAGCAAGGCCATAAGCAACATGTAGGTATACCGTAGTAAACAAGAAAAGAAGGGACCTAACTGGGAATTGTGACCACATCTTTAATCAAGTCAACTTCTCAGATGCCAGTAACCTGGTTTTCTTTAGTTTTCCTAGAGACGTTAAGTACAAGTTGTCATGGCTGAGTTATTGCTGTTGGGCTAGCGAGTACTCCTGATCTGCTTTGAGGATGATAATCCTCATGAAGGCCTCATGGTTGTGCTTTGAATTACTTTCATCTGTAACAAGGCAAAGTGATCATTTCCCCCAATGTCTATTCTGTAGCTCTTGAAACACTCAGTATATCACACCCGCTCTCACCCAGGTCCACAGGAGGGAGAACTTACAGTCATGCGCTTGTTAAATTTCCTTCTGACCAAGCAGAAAGCTCGTAGCAATTCTTCATTAAATTGAGGCTTAATTTAGAAGTCCCTACATTCAGAATGCTTTCCTAACTACTTTTTTTCCCCTAAATTTGATTTTAGAGAAAAGAAGGGAGCATAAGAGAGTGAGAGAGAAACATCAGTCAACTGCCTCCTGCTTGGGGGTCAAGCCTGAAACTTGGCCATGTGCCCTGACAAGGAATCGGATAGGCAACCTTTTGGTGAATGGGACTAGACTCAAGCCCCTGAGAAACACTGGCCAGGGGCTAACTACTTCTTGTACATGATGTATCTGGATGGCTATTGCAGTGTCCTGTGTATTAAATTCCACTGGGAGAATCTTTTAAATTTCTTTCCCAATTTCAGGCTGGCCATAGATCATACAAAGATGTACTTGTACACAACATTCAGGCTTGAACCTTCCTCATCAGATCTATCTTCATAGTCATTCCGCATCTGATTTTACTTCATTCTCAGCTTAAGTATTTGCTCTACCAGGAACTCTGTTTCATGAATAGATTATAACTTGCTCTTATCCATGTCTTTATTATCTCTAAACGCAGTGCTCTCATAGTGGGTTCCCCTTATTCTTCAAAGACAGATCCTAACTTTGCCACCTATTAATTTATTTCCACAGCCATATTGAGTACCATCCATTTTTAATACTGTTTATACCATTTTAGAGTTTACTTTTCACTATGCCATACCTCTTGCTAAAATTTCTTCCACTTTTGAGGACTTGAGTCTAAGAAGTCTCCCCAGTTTTTCTCCCTAACTCAGTCACAAGCTAGCAGCAGTAAGAATTGTTTTTTGTAATTGTAGATTTTACAAACAGACAGTATTCACTAGAAGGGTAAGATGCAGGGGTTAAAGTGGAACATTGGCATAGATGCCTTCTTTATTCCGAAAGAAGTAGTTTACGATCCAAAAAGTGTATAATATCCCTCTCCAAATATATTATGTATCTAGGCAAAGCCCAAAGCCTAACTATTGTGTGCGATGACAAGTGAGAATTTTACTGTCTGCGTGCCCCTGGCATGGCTATATCTGAAAGAATCATGGGTGAATGAGACATTGCCGATACTGTTTCTCCTCTGATTTTATGCCCAGAGACTTTCTACTCATATTTTGTAGTCGCCAGAACTTTTCTGCTTAAGCCAAAGTTGCTTTTGTTATGAATAATAGAAAATCACTTATAATAGCTTAGGCTAAGAAGGAAATGTGTTAAAAAGATGTAAGGGCATTGAATAAAATCCAAAGACCGGAAGTGTCAGGGCTGGAAGAGGCCTTACAAATGATAAACGTTCCTTCTCTGAGCATGGTCTGTGTAGACCCTTCATATCTACTCTCTACCCTTCTCTGCGCAGCTCTATGCCCCTGGAAGATGACCTGTATGGATGCTATCCCATGGCTTTCTTGTCCTCCAGGTTTCTGTTGGAATCAGCCAATGGGAGCTTCAGGAGGAGATTAGAGACGAGGCAGTGAACTTGGTGGGGCATTTGCCACCCTTCTCTAGGTTCACCTCAGTGGATTACATCTCTGAACCAAAGGTCACACCTTCTTGGAATGAGCTGATACCCACCAGGAGTTAGTGGAATCTCTCATTTCTAGCTATAATAACTGTTTCCCCCACACCCTTTGTGCCCAGGGGTGTTATCAATCCCTGTTAATTACCCACTCTCGAATTTTCATATTTGAGTGTGCCATCTGTTTCCTACTCACACTTTGCCTGATAGAGTCGCTTTACTTCATCTCTCTTTCTCTGTATGTTTAAGTCATTTCTATCTCTGTGGGTCATATGTCTCTCTCTCTCCACACATGACGGAGTTCCACCATATCCCCTTTATATCATCTCAGTTCATGTGCCAAGAGAACTCAACTATATAGCAGTAGTTACTGGATTTTAGCATATTCCATTCTCTTTTCTAAAATGTTAAATATATTCCCTCATGTACTCTTAACAATAATCCATACATTCTGTTAGCATGCATTTTTATAGAGGAGGATGTTGAGGCACAAATAAATTGAATAGCTTGATTGAGGCCACATAACTAGAGGTAGAATCTTCATTCTAACTGAGGCAGGCACATATTCTTAAATACCAAAGGTAATATAATGCTATTTGTGATATGTGCATGCCTTTCGCCATTTCCTGCCTCAGTGATGGTGCATAGTCTATGAAAGTTACATAGAAGAATATAAAGTCATTTCATTAATTTATCCATGTTGGGATTTTTGGCTTTTAAAATATAAAATTCTTGCCTGGTCGGTGTGGCTTAGAGGTTGAGCATGGACCTATGATCTAGGAAGTCATGGTTGGATTCCCAGTCAGGGCACATGCCCAGGTTGCAGGTTGCGGGCTTCATCCCCACTAGGGGGCGTGGAGGAGGCAGCTGATCAGTGATTCTCTCTCATCATTGATGTTTCTATCTCTCTCTCTCCCTCTCCCTTCCTTTCTGAAATCAATATAAATTAAATTTTAAAAACATATATAAAATTATTTTATTTGGACCATATTTGGAAATCCCGATGGGGGATGTATGAGTACACCATTATCAACAAGATGCCATTTCCCAAAGATGAAGAAACTGTGCAGACTTACACCCTCATTTCCTAAGAGAAGTTGCTTATAACAACTTATAACAAGATGAAAACGACAACACAATTATAGTGAAGATGACACTAACCTTCTAACCAACAGCAATGATCTGAATATAGAGGAAGGCATGAGAGAGGACACAGGGAATGTGTTCATGGTGATTCGAGAGGGAATCTGTAGTGGGAAGGATGAACGTACCGTGTTAAATGCACATCCTCTGTTCTGCTGGGACCTGGGCAGGACTAATGGCCCATGCCACGTTCTTTAATCAAAGAGGACCACATGGTAGTTGAGTGAAATTTGATGTTTTGCTTAGTTATCTCAGACATGTTTACTTTCCTAGAGGGTTATGGAAAGGTTGAATCAATAAACACTTTCTGTTCAGTCAGCAGACTTGCCATGGACATCAGTAGTCATGCCTCACATGAAACTGGTTTTTCTCCATGCATGGAGACCTCTTTTTTCCTTGAAGAAAACGAGCCAAGCATGAATAATTAGGTACTCAACCAGAGACTTGGATAATTTTCATTTTATTCCCAACAAGATTTTGAGTAACTGGTAAATGAAAACTTAAATAGTAAGGTTGTTTTCTCATCTTTACAGTCATTTTAAATAAGAAATAATAACTTAATTGTGTAATGATGTGATGACTTCCATCCTGTAATCTATTCAGATGGAAATCAATCATGATGACTTTGTAATCTTATCACCCTGGGTCGCACAGGCATTTTAGGTCTTCCGTCCTAGTTTTGCCTTCATCTCTCCATTCAGGAATCCTTTATAAAAGAGCAAATTTAATTCTCCAATATAACATTGTCTTGTCATGCTTCTCTAGTAAAAGTAACAAGAAACAAATAAATGCACTAGGAGTTATGAATCTGAAAAAGAGCCAAGAAAAGTTAAAAACACAAGATGAAAATGATGGTATTTTTTCCCCTGAAAATGCAGTGATCGTGCAATGAGGGAACACAATTAAATGAAACATATTTTCAACCCCTTTACTTATTTATTCTGCCAAACTTACTCTATCAATTATTCTGTTGAATAAAAATGCATGTCCGCAACCTTAATTCAGGAAGCCATGTATAAAACACATGACAAGCTTAGAATTTTCTTGTCTTCCATGGGCATGGGTGTCTGCTGTAATGCATACGCATAACCAAGCCACAAAATAGGGAAGTTGCAACCAATACGATTTTATGGGGTTTGCAGTTTGTTTCTTAGAGAACTTTATTTTTTTTTTTTATTGTACCTTTGATATCCAGTCGCCGTTATCAGCCCTGAGAGTTTGGTTTTCTGCAGACAAAAGCTTTTAGACTTCTCCTTGGACCTGGTCCAGCTTGGCTATAATAAGGTGTTTATTTTATTTCTTCTCCTGTTTTGCTGGTTGGGTACCCATAACACCCAGGTGCACATCAAGAGCTGTAGTTTCCCCCTTGTTTTCATATTGCAAAGAAAGTGAAGAGGAAGTCCTTAGTGAATCTGAGAAGCCCAGAAGCAGATGGGGAAGCCGAGCTATGACATCAAGATTACCATTGCCAGCGGAACTAACCTGGGTGAATTGATGTCTTCTATGCTCTGGAGTCAGGTGGCAAAGGCAGCGAAGGTCGGGTAGCCCAGGTATCCAGACCAAGAAAAAATCGGAGTCAGCTGAATTGGGATATGCAGGATATTCAACACCTTTATTACAACTATCCGAGGAAACAGACAACATGCTGCTAAAGGAAGGAGACGGGCTACCATGGCTGATGCCATCAGAAGAAAAACATGCTCCTGTATGGCATGTTTGAAGCATGCAATATACTTACAAATTATTCTTTATGAAGATGATGCTTTTGCAGTTATCCTCATCTTCATTTTTACTTCTTATTTTTTTTAGGATAGGTGACAAAATGTGATAAGCAATCGATGTCTTAGTCTTTATTGACCCTTCCCACTGTCTCCCCCCCGCCACCCATGTCTTCTAATGAACAAAGGCTGCATTTTTGGATCCTTGGAAAGGTGAGAATAATGAGCTGGCCAAGGGGCTATGTAAGAAAATAACCATGGACAGGTGGAAAGATGAATGCACAAAAGTGTTTATGGCGTCCCAAGAATGAAAAATTAAACCTGTTCTAAAGTTGAATTACTGAAGGTAGGTCAAATAAATTATGGTATGGCTATTTAAAACAAGTAGGTAAACCAATCCGTATTGATATGGGGATACACTTACAACATATTTTAACATACTGTGGGTTTGTGTGTTTTTAAAAAATATAAACCAAAATGTTAGAAGTATCTCCTCCCCTCCACTGGGTAGTGAGTGGGATTATTGATGACTGCAAAGGTGGCCATACATTCTCTCAATCCAAATCCTCCTATAAAACAGTGGAGCCTGTTTCTCCACCCGCAGACTCTGGTTGGCATGTGAATGGCTTTGCCAATAGAACATTGGCAGAGGTGATACAATAAGAGGCTTGCAAAGAGCTTGTGCATTGGAACTTGTCTTCTTGCTTCTCCTGGGCACTCTGCTACTGCCACCGTAAGAACAAGGCTGGGCCAATCTGTGGGACAATGAGACACTTATGGCCCTGTTACCCCTGGACAACTCCCCAAATGGAGCCACCTAACTGGTTAGCAGAAGAGCCTCCCAGGCGAGTCCAGCCCAAATTGCTGATGCGTGGAAATGTAAGCCAGGAAATGGTTGTTATTGTAAGCCATGCAGTTGTGGGATGGTTTATAATGCAACGAGGACTAACGGATACTCCTGTGTGTGTGTGTGTGTGTGTGTGTGCGTGTGTGTGCGCGCGCACACGCGAGCATGTTAGTAGTGTTTTGTTTTATCTTGGGAGATGAAATTATGAGTGACTTTTATTCTTGTTTTTCAGTACTTTCTCTTTTTCAAAATAATTGTTTACGTGATTAAAACAAACATGTAAATATAAAAAGGTAAATGCCTATCTATAATAATAAAAGTGTAATATGCTAATTAGACAGGGTGTCAGACTGGACGTCCTTCCGGAAGACCTTCCGGACAAAGCTGGGGCTGCGAGGTAAGCCCGGTGCCCGGGTGCCAGAGGGAAGCCGGTGCTGGCAGCCAAGGGAAGGAAGGCCTACTCTTGCACGAATTTCGAGCATCTAGTAATAGAAATAAAGCAATTTCAAGAGATAACCAGTGGTCTGGTTGGTTCCTTCATCTGATCTTCCAAGTTGATTTTTTCTCGATAGTCCTTTTAACCAGCCTGATGAACAGGTCACCAGCTGCTATTGTAAAAAGCATAGGAAGACTGACAACACCAAATGCTGGTGAGGATGTGGAGCAACCAGAACTCTCATTCACTGCTGGTGGGATGACTTGGCAGTTTCTTATAAAATTAAACATACTCAGACCATATGACTCAGCAATTGGGCTCCTGGATATTTACCTA
This sequence comes from Cnephaeus nilssonii, assembly GCF_951640355.1. Lineage (NCBI taxonomy): Eukaryota > Metazoa > Chordata > Mammalia > Chiroptera > Vespertilionidae > Cnephaeus > Cnephaeus nilssonii. Next base: position 6,068,061 of record NC_137090.1, read on the forward strand.
AAAGAGCTGACAACTTAATGTCCACACAAAAACCTACACCAGGATGTGTATAGCAGCTTTATTCACGATTGCCAAAACTTGGAAACAGCCAAAGTACCCTTCCATAGGAGAATTGCTAAACAAACAGCGGTGCACACACACAATGGACTGTGGTTCTGCACTAAGAAATGAGCTATCAAGCCATGAAAAGACAGGGAGAAGCCGTAAATGCATCTTTCTGAGTGAAAGAAGCCCATCTGAAAAGGTTGCATGTTGTGTGATTCCAACGATGTGACATTCTGGAAAAGGCAAAAGACAGTTAAAAAGTTCAGTGATTGTCAAGAGTGGTAGGGGAAGGGATACATGGACACAGTGCAGAGGCTTTTTAGGGCAATGGAGATACTCTGTCTGATGCCATGATGTTTGGTACCTGCCCTTCTACTTTTGTCCAAACACATAGAATGCATAGCACTAAGAATTAAGTCAGATTAAGCTCTGAACTTGGGTGATTATGATGTGCCAGTGTAGGTCCATCAATTGTAACACGTGTACCACTTTGGTGGGGGATCTGATAATGGGGAAGGCACGGCGTCTATGCAGAGAAGGGACATGTGGGGAATCTCTGTACCTTCCTTTCACTTTTGCAGTGAACTTTTAATCTTAATGATGAGAACAATGCCATTTTAAAAGCATAGGACAAGTAGATGCAAAGCATAGATGGATGCCATTTGAGTTTCTTCTTATGTTTTCGTCTCTTTGCCTTCTTTACCTCTGTGGGAAAATTGGAAAATTAAGATGCCTAACACAGGTGACATTTTATGTGTCCGTGCTCTTAGCTCAAATTTCTCGTCCTTTTGTTTTATCGAGCATTTATATACATACAAAACAGAAGAGAAGGTGTGGAAATGAGTAACACTTTGACATCTGATAGACTTGATACAAGAATGATAAAAACAGGTGATGGGAGACGATAAATGGATGCCAAGCATTGGGTTGAGTGATAAGGGACATTTTCAAAAGCAAGAGGGACACTGGACAGAGAGGAGCTGGGTAGGTTTTATATCCACTGGGCCTTAAGAAGGGACGTGAAACCTATTACACTCATCACATTTTTTAAGGATGAGAGAGAATAAGGAAACCACAGTTGAAATGCCAAGCAGCCAACCAGTGAGCCACAAGTATCCTTTGAGAGAGAAGGAGTTCAGTTTTAGATGTTGTATAATTAAACTACATTTTAAAAAATTCCTGGAGGATCTAGCATCTCATTCTTCTTCCCAACCTTTCTTTTTCTTTCCACGATCCCATGGCTACTTTACCGGCTACTCTCAATTATCAGCTCATCGAAGGAACATTTCATTCCCCAGGTAATTTGGAACAGATTGAGCCCTATCTTTGTCACCGCCATGGGGCTGAATCCTTCAATATCTATAAAAGATTCAGACGATTTCTTGCAGGGTTCAGGAATGCACAATTACCAGACGTAGGAGGCTGGGATATTAGAAGCAAGGCTGAGTGGAATCGAGAATATCCCATTATTACTGTGTAAACGGAATTGGCAGGGGACAAATCCAGGCAGCCGAGTGAGTGTTTCAACTCCTTTACTTCAGTCTCACATTTTCCTTTTCTTCTCCTCCTCCTGGTTGTTGGGACAGCATTGGGGGCTGGGGAGGCGGCCCACGATGCCAAGTGCTGCATGCTGTTCTGTTGGGAACATCTTGAAAGCCTCATTGCATGTGTCTGTTATGTCACGGTGTTTGTTTTTTCAAACAATTTGACATTTTGAGCCGACAGCAGCCTGGAAAGTTTGCCTTCCAGATGCAATATCTCTGAGCGCCAATTTCCATGTGGTCCATTTCTGCCCCCTTCTCCAACCATGGGCCAGATCCAAATACCTCGCCGAGCACACTGGCCGTCTTTGCAGTGCAACTGCCTATCAGGGTTTCTCCCTGAGAATACAAACCCACCTCCCCGCAGACTCACCTGGCCTGGCTGAGAACTCAGCCCGATAAAGCATCATTTATTTTCTCACAGGATCTTGCTTCTGATGCCAAAACAGCACCTTTCGCTCTTTGTTTACTTTCTTAAACATGAAAAATCTAAACTTACTACAAGTAATCTCTTCTGTCTCCAATGCTGTGGGGATGATATAGCTGGTCTCAGCTATTTATTTTTGTTACTGTTGTTGGAGGCTTTTTGAAGGCACTCGATTTCTTATATTACGTACCAATTGGGGCAGTTTTATGTGGAACTAGGAAAGAGATAAGGCAAAATGTCCTCAGATGTACAGTGGGGATAAAATGGTACCTGCAGAAAATGTACAGAGAAAGAAAGTGGATGATTGGTTACTTGGAGCAGGGGGTGAGAACAGTGTGTACCAGTCCGCATGCATGAGAGGTTTCACTGGGTGAGGAAAGGTTCCAAACAAGATTTTGGTGATGGATGCGCATTCTAGTACATTTTCTAACAATCATTGAATTGTACATTTAAAAATCGGTAAATGACATTATCATATACATATTCAATACAATGCTTTAACAAGGGGGGTGGGTGATATCTGTATAATAAGATTCTTTTAGGCCCTGGCCACCAGCTCAGTTGGTTAGAGCATCATCCTGATACACCAAGGTTGTGGATTCAGCCCCCAGTCAGGCCACATACAAGAAGCAACCAATGAATGTATAAATAAGTGGAACAACAAATAGATGTGCTTTTTTTTTCTCTCCCTCACCCCCATTCCCCTCTCTATCTCTCTAAAATCAATTTTAAAAAAGATTCATTTGGTTATTAACTGGTATCACCAATGTAAAATGTACAGGGGTGGGTAAAAGTAGGTTGACAGTTAACAGTTGTGAGCATACAAAACAAAGTTTATTCTTTTATTATTTATTATTGCATTATTTATGTATTTGTATTGCATCTGTCAACCTATTTTTGGCAATCCCTGTATATCCTGGACTTTAATTAGTGCTCAATAATATTAACTAAAATTGTTAATATTAACTTCCTTGAAAGTCAACTCATTTCCAAATGTCTTGTTCTTCCTCTCCCTCTCCCTTCCTCCCTCTCTCTCTCTCTCTCTCTCTCTCTCTCTCTCTCTCTCTCACACACACACACACACACACACACACACACACATACACACACACACCTTACCCTCTGTGTCTGATTGTGTTAGGTGGCCCTGGACCTAACTCAGTTATGAACCCCATTAAGAGGCATTTCCCCTAAGCCCTTCAAGTTGGCCTCAGTTATCATTTTTCTTACCTGTTTCCTTACCACACTGTGTAGCTCTGTAAGTCTATCACTGGCATCAAAAGCCTTACATCCCTTCCTTTGGCAACAAATCTTATGCATTATATTAATTGGGCTGACTCTCCATTTTACCAACATACCCACAAAAGATTCCACAGACGTAAACTCCACAAAGACAAACCCGAATCTCTCCAGTTTCCTACCCCAAATTTATTCACCTATATTCTTTTTCCAGTCTTGAAACCTCAGAATCATCTTTGACCTCTTCCTTTCTCCCAGACTCTATAAAGTTTCACAAACCCGTTAAGTTTGCTGATGAAAGACTCTTCCTCCCATGCCTCCCTTTTCACTCCCTCTGCACCCTTGAGTCTTTCAGCATCTTATGTAAGAATTATAGTGAGAAACAAAAGCCAACCTCCAGCTAACTCCTTGCTCTATCACTTTGTTCCATGATATCCCGATTCCCTGGCCAGATTAATGCCTCCAATGGTCTGATGCTGTCATTTTTTTCCTCCTGGAAATCTTAGTTGTTTAGTACTTCCCTCAATCTACATCTTAAAAAATTGTTTTTTAATTTAAAAATTGCACATTTGAAAGCCCTTGATGTCGTGTGTTTTGGAGGTAGGGCAATTTACAATTTCACATCCCTTCCTGGAAATCCACAGTATATCACAGTGAGATAAGGGAGCCTAGAGGTCTTATAGTAAAGAAACCTTTTCAATTCAGTGTAATTGAACATGGAATATTTTGATAACATCTCTAGAAGCATCCCATGCCAAACTATTGAGCAAAATATTTTAGTGAGGAATAGCATCTACATGACACTCAAAAGAAGAGGGAAAGATGGATTGTCCTGTCTGTAACCCAAAGTGGAATAATTTGGGTGTACCTTGTTCCTGGGCCTAATACGTTTAAACCTTTCACCTTTGTTCAGCCTAATGGCATTTTGGGGACTTTTATTTTCCTTCTTATCTTTCGTGTCCTTCAACCAGTCCAGGTGACTATGGTGAGGGAATATATCGGGCTTGATTTACATCCAAAATTATCTTTTGGTTAAGTTTCTCTAAAGCCCAGCTTGGGGTAACTGCAAGTGTGCAGCAATGCAAATGTAGGGAATATGGTTCTCAACCAGACAGCCACTCCCTTTTCCAAGATTGGCCACACATCCTTGGATTTCCTTTTGTTTGTTTTAATATGTTTGTATTGATTTCAGAGAAAAGAAGGGAGAGAGGGGGGGAGATAGAAACATCATTGATGAGAGAGAATCACTGATCTCTCGCCTCCTGCACGCCCCGTGCTGGGGATCGAGCCCGCCACCTAGGCATGATCCCTGACCAGGAATCGAACTGGTGACCTCCTGGTTCGTAGGTCAACTCTCAGCCACTGAGCCGCACTGGCTGGGTTCCTTGGATTTTCTTGGTGGCTGCTCCAGGCCCCTGGCGTCTTAGGGAGTCAATGTCAAGTGTGCAGTCTGTGCAGCCACGGACAGATCTCTAACAGAATACAATGGTGTCTCACACGAAGAGCAAGTCATCGTCGCTGCTTCATCTTTCTAGGAAAACAGTGTCACAGGAACACATCTGAATCTATAATTGGCATCTTTAAAGACGCTCGCCATCTGGACCTCACTCGGCTTAATTAGTCATGGCAGGGGGGTGGTTCTCCTGTAAAAACCTTGCACCCCATTAACCTTGCCTTTTCTCACATTGACATTTCAAGGCCCTTCTTTGCTTTTAATATGGTGGAGTGGACACGTTTCCATTTAATAGGAGTCCACCTCAGGGTTCATGAGCCAGACGCTTGTTATTTGGCAGGGCCACCGAGCCCAAGTCTATAAACTGCAGCCGCCAGGAAAGGTTGCAGGCAGCTAAAAATGGCAAGAGAGTGGGAGTCATGGGGCTCACTCCACCCTTCCTTTGGAGACTTGCAAACAGCATGGTGAGCAAGGACCGGGAAGGGTGGCTGAGGGGAATGACACACAGAGATGAACCTGAGCAGGGCTCAGGAATGGGTTCATGCACGGAGGCTGCTGTATTCAGCTGCGGACGGCTACTCAGAGACTCATCCAGCAATTTCTGGAGCTACATTTTAGACGGTTCATCCTTTCTTTCTTTCCCATTTAAGTAAAGTAATGTGAAACTTGGGCATCAGAAAGTAAAGTTTCCTGTATTTCAGGCCAGACCATGACACTCGGTATTGTCTTGCCTTGCCACTTTTTTCTTTCTTACCACTTTCACTTCGCTTTGGTTGCTATTTAGTTTCTGGGGGTAGGTGTCCACAGTCAATAAAATATCTGCTTTACATATTGTGGGTTTTGTTTGCTTGTTTGAAGCTGTGCAGTGGAAATGGTCAGAAGGTGTGAGATTGATGTTAAGTAGTTACAGAAAGCTAGTCCGGCTTCTTGTAGCCCAAAGAAAACCCATCTTTTGTAGAGCGTCAGGATTCTCTCCTGTCTGCTGGAAATGGAAAACATCTTATCTTGCCACTGTGCTATATTTCTAATGTTATTTCTACATTTTATTATTATTTTCATCATTATGCCTGGTTATAAAAATAAAGTAAGTTACCTGTTCTAATAGGGCATTTAATCATCTCTGAATTTTTTCTAATTATTGTATTTATTTTAATAGACATTTACTGCCTGCTAAACTTCTGATACTATTAAAGGTCAGGAAATTTAAGTTCTAAATGTTTACTCACTGGACAGTGTATGAAGCATTGAGTCAAAAAGAGAATTGCCAGATTGCAATAAGAAGTTAGAAACTAGATCCGCTAAACTATGAAAATGACCCAACAGGTCACCAGCACTCATGCTTAAATAGATCCGTGTCTCCTGAAACACGGCTGGTATGCTGGGCACAGGTGGCACTCTAAGAATAACATATTGATTAACCAATTGATCAATTAGCGCTAACTGTTCGTCACTCGCCATATTTTAGAATTTCCAAAAAGCATTTAAATGCTTCCTCGAACAGTATTCGGCTTTCTTGACATGTAGAGATAAGTCCTGGAAGAGCAAGTAGATAAAAGATAACCCCTTAATGGGAAGGTGGGCTAGTATCTCCCTATCAGCAATGACATTTTTTCTAGTGCTATAGCTACCATTTAAACGCTTGAACATGAACCCTGGCCAGTTTGGCTCAATGGCTAGAGCATCGGCCTGTGGACCCAAGAGTCCCAGGTTCAATTCCAGTCAAGGGAATTGAACCTGGTTGCAGTCTCCTCCCCAGCCTGGGCCCTGGTCGGGGCTCATGCAGGAGGCAACCAATCGATGTGTTTCTCTCACATTGATATTTCTGTCTTTCCCTCTCTCTTCCACCGTCTCTAAAAATCAATGGGAAAATGTCCACGGATGAGGAATAAATAAATAAATAAGCAAACAATCACTGGAACAGGGTGCATGAGTTAACTATATTGAGTCTTGCATATTAAATCCACTGTTCCACTCATAGAAATAGATTTCAAATATGGAGTCTATTGATTATGAAGAAATGAACTATTATCAGAGTACTTACCTCACTTCTACTATTTCTAGACAAGGGTAAAACTTCCTCTGAGTAATTTACAAACATGTTTTTATTAAATGTATTGTAAAACTACAAGAGTAAAATAAATGGTCTTCGCCAGTAGGCAGTCACCTGTCCCTGCATCCCCCGGGCGGAGGGGTTTTCTGAGACTGGGGGGGCCCTCACTGTCCTGGGGACTGTCTCAAGCAGACGTGACAAGTTGGTCACCCTACTCCCCAGTGCACCTTTGGAGAGGACAGGTGCTCATCTGGCAACATTGTGTATGGATCACGCAAATTTGGTTAAATTGATTATTCGCGTATTTTATGTATGTTTTATAGGGATAGTAGTTTTATTTCCTTTGCCATATAAAATTCTAAATCATCCCACTTTTCTTTGCTGCTCAAAGCCTAAGCTGAAAGTAAGAAGTCAGATATTGTTTCTTTCACTTACATGAATATTGGCTAAAGGACTAAAAAATCAGTATTTTTGTGTCATATACTAGTACACAGCAGGAATGAGATGTCCTTGTTTTTAATAATTATAAAAAGTCCTAATTTCTTTCTTTTTTTCTCCGTCAACTAAAGAAGTTATTTGATGGTATCTGGGATCCTTCTGGTGGTGATGCTGTAGAACTCTATGCTAATAATAAAATGTATTCTCTATTAGAAGAGAAGGTTCTTCGTGAAGGCAGACTGGCTTTTAAAGAGTTAAATAGTAGTGCAGAAGGCTGCCATTTTAATAGAACATTTTAAACCAATGAAATATACTAACTACTGTTATTGTTTATTTTCTTTCTAGTCTAGGGAAAAATTTTTTTTTTTAATCTGCCAGAAGGGACCTTCAGGATTTGAGCCTTAACATTGTTCTTAAGACTTGAATTTATTTTTTAATTAGAGTTAAAATAAAAATAAATGTTCACTTTCTAGAGCTACGCAAGTTTGGGAAGAAAAAAAAAGGAACTTCCTCATCTGAAAAGATTTAATGGTAATCTATGCTGTAAAAGAGCATTTTGAAAAATATAAAACAAAGAGCTTTCAAAGTGGTCAAAGACTAATGTAAAGTGATATATTTCAGACCGGAGAGGTGGTGTAACTTACTCCTGTCAGAGCTGCCTGTTTATTGTGTTTGTCTGGTTGGCCTGGCAACCAGCTCATGCCATTTCACTCATTTTATAATGTTCCTGTAAATGTTAGGTAGGCCTGGATTTATTATACACTGTCAACACCTAAAATGGAACCCACTGCTTAACATAGTTTATTTGGCTGGATGTCTCTGCCTCCTTAAAAAAAAAACACAACTCGTGTGTGTGTGTGTGTGTGTGTGTGTGCGTGCGCGCGTGCGCACACATGTGTGTGTGGTGGTAGAGAAAAAAAAAGTTGTAGTGCCTCCAACAGAAACGTAGCCCAGGCATAATTGAAGTTGGGTGGCATGGGCTCCGTCAAAGGAGCATTTGAGCTCAGGAGCCCTTGTGTTGTTGGGTGGGGACATCTGACTCATGATATTTGTGACTTGGGTTTAGAGGGACAGAGGACCGAGAGTCATGTTATTGCTGAATTTATCATCCCCAATAAAACCAGATGGCCAATCACCGTTGTCCAGAAAGGCCTGTGAGCCATCCGGGGATGAATCATCAGCCTATTAGAAGTTGGACAGGTTTATTTCCTTCTTGGGAACATGATGATTTTATCCATCTGCTCTAGAACAAGACAGGTTAGATGGAGGCCCAGGAGATAGGATCCTGGAGAGGCGAGGTTTTTGGATAGCCTTAATTGAGCTTATACACGATGGGGGTAGCTGGAACATGAAGGTGAGACAGATTCAGAGATAAACCACGTGGTCTAGAAATATCAAAGGGAAATGTGATACTCTGACCAGAACGAATGGCAGCCAACTCCACCCGAAGGTGATGGAAATCACAGGCAGGTGGCTCTACTGCTTTGCACCAGGTCAGCCACACAGTGAATTGGTGTCCTGTTTATCCAGTTCCTTCCAGGGATCAGGAGGGGTTTGTCTGTTAGAGTAGATTCTTGTTGATAGTTCTGTTCAATATCAGTGAACAAATCATCAAAGCCTATACATATTCCTTTAGCTAACTATGATCAGTAAATACACCCTGTCCATTTCTCAATCTGTGTGCATTTTAAGCAGGATGATTGGATGTCTAGACTGAAAGCAAAGGTTAATAGAAATGGTAACATCCTCTTGGTTAACCTTGCTTGAAGTAACATCCTCCCATCCCTCTCCCCAGATATGCATCTGATCGTTACTTAACAAAATAAAAATATATGAAAGATTATTATAGAAAACAATTTCTGTAAGTACTCAGGTGATTTGAGAACCAAAGCTGTCCTAGGTCATTGGGTCTTTTTCTTAGCTGGATAATTAGTATAAATATAGCTCAACATAGTTTGGATTTACAAATCATCTTTTAGAGGAACATTGTAAAACAGATTAAATTGTGTTTTAATCCCATCTCCACATTTCCCCCCTACTCTCCAGCCTCTAACCCTAAGGCACATGTGTCATTAACTTTCTAAGGGAAATTGTATATATATATATATATATATATATAGAGAGAGAGAGAGAGAGAGAGTTCCAAAGTGTTAGAAGAGTTTTTCATTTAGGTGATACAAATACACACAATTTAAATGATTTTGGTTGTCCATTCTACTGCATTGACTAGAGCATCTAGAATAATTGATGTAATGATGGATAGCCCTCTTTTCTGACTGTAATCATAATTTTTTCATGTATGTTTTAATATTTTGTCATCTGCTTTTTATCATACTTATTTTATAATTAAAAAGAGGATTTCTTTTGCTATATTTATGTGACATGTTATATAAATAAAATTATTGATATTAATCCATATTAAATCTGGGATACACCCTGCTTGGTCATGGTCATCGGCAAGTTACATGAAGATACGAGTCCCTGGTGGTTGTTTTTATATCACAGGCCCTAGGACGCTAGTAGGTGCTCAGTCAACATTTGTTGAATGAACGAATATTACTGAATTCCCAAGAAATGTCAGTTCTTAAGTGGATAAAACAGCATCTCTTATAAAAGGATTTATGATTCCTATAAAGAATTTCCACAGAGGTTATATTTCGATCACATAAATATCCGTTATGAGGTTCAAATGCCTTATTCTGCTGTAGCCATTTTGGCTTTCGGGTTGTTTCTCTTAAGTGTCTGGCCCACTCTCCCCTGTGGTCTCTGCTGTGCCGTTTCCTCTGCCTGGAACACTCTACTTCCAGAAAGCCACGTGGCTATCGCGCCTCCCCCACCGCTGTACACGTTATGTTCTGGGGAGGTCCACCCTGCCCACTCTCTTTAAAAGTGCAGCTCAGCCCACCCAGTCCTGCAGGCGTTTTCACCACCCTCTGTATTTTTCGTCGTCTCTGTCACTTTCTAATCCCATATATAATTTGCTTAGGAGTTTATTGTTTGCTTTCTGATTTGATGCCATAGATATATCCTCCACCTCTAGAATAGTATTTGATCTATAATATAATAGTCATTTACTAGAGATTTATTTACAAATAATTTTTTGGGGAAAATAGATGGCAAGCGTTAACTAGTACACTATAGTGATGAAAAACAAAGAAATACCGACAGATAACGAGTTGGCATCTTAGTTTTCCATTATTTATCAGCAGTGTGACTTTGGGCAAATTATGTAAATACGTTGACCCTCATTTTTGTAACTTTCACAATGCAAATGACAAGTTTCACCGCATCAGATTCTGTAGGCATCAAATAACAAACATGGATGTCAATCAGCCAGTGGATTGACTTGTACACAGTAGACACAAATTAAATACTAATCCTTTTTTCCTCAGTATAGAATGAAATTCTATTTAATCCTTGAAAAATCGCATAATCGAGGAAAATCACAGTATACAAATCAAGCGAAATGCCATAAGTGGCCATGTAAAGTCATTAGGTAATGCATTATCATACTGTTTTGTGAGGCAGGATTCCTATATCTTCTGGGGGACCCACAGAACAAGTCTAAGGACTCCCACATCATGCCTTCAAGTGTTGGAAGCCACCTGGCTTATTTCATCCACCCTAACACATCCTGTTTAAAAATGTTCTCCCTGTGATTTGCCCTTTTGATTCGTCACCATTCTGACCATGCCCCTCTTAACCATTTGCTGGTTGCTGTGTGTCCTTTGAAAAACCTTCCAGCACAAGCTTCGTTCGATTACCTTGAGGGTGCAAACAGAATCAAACAAGCAAGCTACAGCTCCCTCCCCGGCCAGATGGGGGTGGAATTTCTAACAAGTCTGTGTCAGTGCAACAGAACACGTTCTCTGTCCAGATCATGTCAGCTGGAAAAGCTCGATTCTATCTGCTCTGCAGGCTCAAATGATGTCATAGAAAATGCCACTTAATCCGCTTGAAGAAAGAATCTCGTCCCATCCCGTCTCCTGGTCCACTCCATTTTGGTTCTTGGTAGCTTCCTCCATAAACACAATACAGACATTTCTGCAGCCCTGCACCCATGACCACCTACCTACCTAATGAGATCAAGCCTTACCTCTCGGTGAGAAACAGAGTCAATACACAGGTAGTTTGTTTAGGCTCTATTTTGAAATGACTAAGTAGCCTGTGAAAACAAAGTTTAACAGGCTCATAAAAGCCTGCTGTCTACGCAACTAATGCGGACGTTGTTTTTATGTTGCCTATTACAGACTATAAACAGTGCCGTGGAGTCTATCTTTTATTCCAGAGAGTTGTAAAATGTCCTGACTGTGACAACACGTATACTAAACACACTTTGTAAAGATGGTGCATGTATTTTATATTGAGACGAAAGCAGTAAACTGTTCAAACAAAACAATGTAAAATGCAGACGAGCACAGTACCCGAGACGTGTACTTAAAAATGGAACGACAGAGAGAGGAGTTGTGTTTGAATAGAGATACAACGTTGAGAAATTTCCTGAAGGAGCCTTTGCATGTTCACAGTTGCTCTTGACTCCATCTCCTGCAGAATTCCTGACAGCTCAGTGGCAGAACCCTGTCAGAGGAGTCCCGACTGCCCCTGCTCATTTTCTCACAATTTGCTCACTGGTTTGGGGTAATTGGAACAATTTGCTTGCAGAAACCTGTGAGGAATCAGATGTTAATTGACTTTGTCTTGCTTAATCAGCCCCTCAAGAGCCCGGCTTCATTTTCCTGTTTCTGAAGCTGCGGGCTGGCACCCTGTGATACAGTGGAAAGAAAACACACAGACAGTTGCCTTGGTATCGGCCGGCCAAATCTGATTATGCCTCCAACTCAGAATGGAGCGAGTCCAGGAATTAGCAGAGGGGCCTAGAGAAAATACTCAGGAATGGGAAAGGACACGGAAAAGTGTTTCTGTGATTTATGTACAGCACAGTAAAAACAGTAATGTGCATTGAAGACCAGGGGTCCAAAGGCATTCTGATTCCACTGCTGTGAGCGGGAGTGAAGGAGAGGCAGCTCAGCATCTTGGAGTGACGCCTGGTTGGCTGTTAGGGATCATTCTGGATAAATTCAGCATCCTTCATTCACTTTCTCATGGAGTGTCATTTCCCATATTCTGCTTGACCTTTCTACTCTGTCCTACTCAAAGCCCCACCATAGATACAGTATCTAGATTATCTAAAATCTGGTGGGTTACTTAAAAACACACACACAATACGCCCAGCTAACATAGCTCAGTGGTTGAGTTGTCAACCTATAAACCAGGAGGTCACAGTTTGATTACCGGTCAGGGCACATGCCTGGGTTGTGGGCTCGATCGCCAGTGTGAGGTGTGCAGGAGGCAGTTTATGAATGATTCTCTCTCATCATTGGTGTTTCTATCTCTCTCTACGTCTCCCTTCCTCTCTGAAACCAACAAAAATATATTTTAAAAATACAACAAAAACAACCCCCCTCCCGCCCCCCCAAAAAAAACAACCCACCTATAGTTGATACTATTTTTCCACACCCTTGATTCTGATGAGGAGGAATGAAGGATTGGTCAAAATATGGAATAGTTAAAACAATATTCTTTCTATTCAAAGACCCCTTTCCATATGTCAACCACTGTCCTTTATAGGCATTATCTCATTTAATGTTTACATCTTTCTCCTGGGAGACAGTTCCTATTTAATCTTTCCCATGTAAGTCCCAATTCAGCCACTCAGGGAGGCAAGTCTTTGAACAGCTTAGTCTATGTCTCAGGTCCTTTTAATGGACACTGTGTGATGAGCTAAGATTTATAGATTTCAAAATATTCAGCCGCCCTTGCACACCTGAATTAAAACTACTTCAATCATGGTGGAATCTCTTTTAGAGAATGTAAAATTCAGTTGGATGGTATTTTCTTTGAAATTTTTATAGCCAAGTTTATGACTAAATGAGCCTTTTCTTTTTTCTTTTATCCTACTCTTTTTACATGGTTAGAGTACCAAAATTATACTTGCTTCAAAGAATGAGTTGAAATGTGGGCTCTTCATTTTTTTTTGGAAGCTTTGATAAGATTGTGATGATTTTATTCCTGAAATTTTAGAAAAACTCTCCTGTTAAACCCAGTCACCATGGTATTTTCTTTGTGAGAGTTTTTTAAATGTATCCATTGGATTTAAGTGTAATTATAAGGCTTTCCAGGATATTCTCTTTGAGTTTAACATTTGAAATTTTTGAACCAGAGATAGAATTAATCATGACATGACAACTCCTTTAGAGATCACTTCCAAAACTTTGTCGTGCATTTATGGTTACTCAAGTACAAAGCTTGACAATATCTGAAACCCTCTTTTCAACCCCTTCCTCCCAACAAAAATTATAAAGACCTGATATCCTCCAATTTACATGCTATAATTATCCTGTATTTTATTACTGTCCTTTAAAAGTCACTTATTTTTTTAAGGAGTAGTATTAACATTACTGCTTTAAACCAGGTAATTTTTGTCTAGAACTTATACACGTTCACCATTTTTTCCCTTAATACTTGTTTTTACATCTTGGATTTCCTCCTAGACATATTTTTCTTCTCCTTGAAACATATTTTACAATTCAGCCCATTAGTGGAAAATCGTTTTTAATCTGACAATATTTTTCTTTTATCCTTGTTTTTATAAAGATGGATTGGCTTTAGCACACTCTCCTAGTTTGATAGTTATTTCAAGTTCTCTATTCTGAAGATTCCACTGATTTCTCATTCCTGCTGTTGCTTTTGGCAGATCTGCTACCAGTCCAATTCTTCTCTCTTTATTAGTGAGATGTCATTTTCCTCTACCTATTGTGCCACAAGTGTATAAATTAAGACTTGATTAATTTAGGGATGCCTACCCATGATTGAGAATGTATTGGACTATCCTCTATTTGGTGGTCAGAAACATGCCATTGCAGACTACACACACATACAGCCACAAAACTTAAACCATGTGAAAAAAACAACCCTATTACATGCCTTATTTAATTTTATATAACTAGATATTTACCATATTTGAGTATAGTGTGTGTGTCTAATATATATCTCAAATATTTTTTAATGTGTCATATTTAGTTAAACAAGTAAATAGTGGGAATCATAAATAGCTCTTAAATATCTGGTGTTGTGTCGATGTAGTTATTTGGGGGTTTCTGTAGTTTAATATTATGCCCAGAAGAATTTTTAAAAAATCATCACCCTCAATGTCATGCTGCATGAACAGGCCATTAAACCACTTTTGAGCCCCAGCCAAGTTTTGCGCTCCAGGGTTAGGCTGGTCTGAATATGCATTTGTGAGTTGGGTGCTTAACCAGCTCAAACCTCCGCATGTTGTGTGGTTGTCGGGGACATTCCTCGGCTATGTATGCAGCATAGTAACCAGTTGTGGGACCAACAAGTACCGAAGGGCATGGAGTCTTTGGAGGGAGTTCAGAGAAACAGAAGGATGATTAAAGGAGAGGAATTCAGACCTTTGAGCAAAGATAAAAGGAACTGGGTTTCTGTAGCCTGAACAGTAAGTGACCGAAGAGATAGTTAATCATAGTTTTCGACCCGATGAGGAACTCGTAATATGTGATGGTGACTGAGGGTCCTCTGTCTCATGAAACACAGCCAGATTATGTAGCTTTTGAGTTCAGCACGGGGATATGGGTTAACCAGAATCATGTCTACGGAAGACAGTTTTTTCATGTTTTGACTGAAATCAGAGACCACCTTTCTATAGCTTCATATAAGTCACTCCTCCCAATTCCAAGTAGAACGAACTAGGTTTCCATAGTATTTTTCATGTCACTATAATAATAATAATATCTCACATTCTTCAAATACACCTGTGAGCAGCTTAGTGTAGGGGCAGTGATGGCGAACCTCTGACACGCGTGTCAGTGCCATTTCTGATGACACGCGGCCGCTGAGGCATCCGCATGCTGAGGATGAAACATTTATGTTATTTAAACTATAAATATCGCGAAATAATGTTTTTTCCTCGAAGGGACCCACTACCCGAGTTATGCTCAGTTTTTTGGCGAAGTTTGAAACACCAAGCTCAAAAGGTTGCCCATCACTGGTGTAGGGCATTCCGTAATTTACATCCTATTATCAGTGCCTGCCCGCTAGAGGTACTTAATAGACTTGCTGAATTAAGTTGGATGGGTCAGGAATGAGTCTATGACTGTTTCAATTAGGGTGCGCGCCCCCACCCCTTGTCATGGGAGACTGATCTAATTTGGGAGTTGCAATTGGAGCATGATGAGGTCTTATAAGAAAGGTGGCATTGAATTGGATCTTGAAGGTTACAGTAATGTTCTTAATTAGCCAGTAAAAGGGATTGGAGAAGGAGTAAGTCTGAACAGAGAGAGTAGACCAAGAAGTGGGTAAGTCTTCCTGGTAGGGATCATGGGAGATGAGGCAGAGGCAAGAATGAATAGGAAGAACTATGTCACACTCAAGAGTTGGAATATTATGATAGAAATGCTTCCCAAAGTATGTTATTTAAAACATTCAGTCCAAGAGATGGTAATGATTTTTACATGGAAAACAATGTTTCCGTGTACAACTGAAGTTGAAAAAATGGGAGTGGTGCCCTAGCCAGTTTGGCTCAGGGGATAGAGCATTGGCTCAAGGACTGAAGGGTCCCAGGTTCAATTCCAGTCAGGTCAAGGGCACGTACCTTGGTTGCAGACTCAGTCCCTGGCCCACGTCTGGGTGCGTGTGTGAGGCAACCAGTCTGATGTGTCTCTCCCATCAATGTTCTCTCTCTGTGTCTCTCCCCCTTCCTTTCCACTCTCTCTAAAAATCAATGGAAAAATACCCTTGGCTGAGAATTAAAAAAAGAAAAGAGAAGAAAAATGGGAGTGATGAATAAAATGAACCAGATTGTTGCATTGGGAGATTTCTTCAAGTTCATGTGCTAAGGAACAATGTGAGGCACAGGCAGTTTTTCCCAAATGCATTTAATCTCATGACTTCTGTTGTAACACACATAAGGACAAGGCAGAGACGCTGAGGATGAATATCATGATCAAAATGATATTTAAAGAAGATTAACCTACGGGCACACAGGGCCAGCTGAATGGGGAAAGGGTCTGGTTATAAGGGTACTGAAGTTGAACAGGCATAAAATAATAGGAGTTTGCATTGGGGTCTTTTTCAATTGGACAAGCAAGTTAGGCATGGGCGGGAAAGAGACATAAAAAGAATTTAATAGATTTGATAAGTGCCTGGGTTAAAGGGGTAGGAAGCCAAAAGAATGAATACTAACTCCAAAATGTGAAGCCTGGGTGGCTGGAAAAATGGTGGTGCCATTGACAGCGAGAGGGAAGCCAGCCAGAAAATACATTTAGTTCTGTGTGTGAAGTGATAGCAGGGAATTAACTACAACGTTTCACAGACTCACATGGCCATTAAAGAGCTCACAGGGCTTCAAGTTCATGTTCCGGAAGGCTAGTAAGCCGCCAGTTTACCTATCTCAAACCACATGGACCTTTTCTCAATGCTGTGTGAGGAAAGGAAGTATAAAATCTTGTCCCAGGTAAGCTTTTGCCATGTACTCCAACCTAATATCATTTTCTCCAGTTAGTCAAGGTCTCCTACAAGGGTATTTCAAAAAATGTATATGCACTTTGAATAATTATTAATCCCAATGGGTTAAATCTGGAAAGAAAGAAACATCAAATTGAGCTATCAGCTGTAAAGTGTGTACACATTTTTTGGGACACTCTGTATTTGCTACTCACAGTGATATCCATCTTAGTCATGATGGAGAATCAGATGTTCCTTTTCATATACAAGCTTTTGATTGAAATTAAAGGTAGTTAGAGAGTAATTTTTCAGTCTTTTCCCTCTTTATGGAATCGTGGAACTTCTCAAATCATTTATAGGTTGGCATTTATGGTTGCAGTGGTTCAAAACCTTGTCAAATAGAGATCACATTTATTATAAAACATACTAAATATATTAATAAATGGAAATCTGTTGGGAAGGAACACCATTAATGTGTGTGTTCTTGGTTTGGGAAAGTCCTATAATTTCTTTATAGTTTTATAAAATATGACTACATTATTTTAGTCATTAGTGATCTAGAGTCTAAAGGATGCTGGGCCTAGGATAGTAACAGATAAATTCTTTACAAGGTAATCATAGGTATTTAATATATGCACTTCATATGTGATCTTCTGAGCTCACATAATATAAGAATACCTGAAAAATGATTATACAGTCCGTTCATTCTAAGAAATAGTCTAAGTGTTATTGAGTATTAGATATTAACAATTAATAAACTAGTTGACTAGATGTTTTATGTAGAACTATAAGATTTATTATTTTAATGGATGACCTTGAATAATATGTGTGCTGGATTAATTGGAAAGTTTATGAAACTAAGTTAAAATCAATCACTTTCTCTGCATCACCAAAGATAACACATAAAGGAAACACAAAAGATAAGGCATAATTTCCTATCTAACCTACTCAGTCATATTTAAGACTTTCAAATAAATCATCATTATAGAACGCATATATATAATTGGAGGCGATCAGAAGAAATTACCATGCTCTTTTTATTTAAGAGGAGGAGGCTGTCTCAATAGTTTCCATGATTCTCAGGACAAGATGTTTATATGAAAACTGCAAAAACCAAAAAAAAATGACTATTGTTCTTCTACGCACTCTTTTCTTGATTGCCAGCTCCATCCGTCCACCCTTACGGTCAGGCCTCCATGCTTCATCACAGCCACCTACACTTAGGGGCACATTTTGCACTTTGAATCTTTCCTGATTGTCCCTCTCTTCCCTCCTCAATATTGCAGCACTGGCAGTCACCTGAATATAGCTCAGTTTTATCAAGAATCAGAACTAGCAAAAGGGAGGCTGGTCGGATGCAGTTAGAGGCATGCCATGTGCCTGAGATGCCTGTGAGGACACAGAGCGTAGGAGCCCAAGGAAGCCTCATGCGCCAGCTCTTCACCTTTCCTCCATGATGAGGGGCCCACCTGCTGAACGAGTCTTTTAACCTGGTGTCTGGTTTTTACTGCATTTCATTTTTGGCCCAGGTCTCCAACCCCACGTAGTCACCTGAGGTTCTGAACTCTTGCCTGATAAACACCCACCTCTTCTCCCTCAAGGTAAATCTGGTTCTCTTCTGTTGATAAACCTAGATGGATTTTCTTGGCTTAAAATTTTCATGTATCTGACTCAAAAAGATCAGCCCTTTCTAGCATTTACTGTGGTGAAGCCAACCATACCTGCTCAGTTAGACGAGCCCACTAAATAGGAAAGTCAACCAAGTTCAGAGGGCAGTTTATTGGGTCTTAGCTCTTTCCCCACCCAAAGAAAAGGCACCACTGAAGGCTGAATTACAGTATAGTTCTCAAAATTGTACTTCTGTGTTTTTTTAAGATACATAAAAAATACATTTTTGTTGATTTCAGAAAGGAAGGGAGAAGGAGAGAGAGAGAAGCCTCAATGATGAAAGAGAATTATTGATCTGCTGCCTCCTCCACACCTCCTATGGGGGATTAAGCCCACAGCCCCGGCATGTGCCCTGACCAGGAATCGAACCATGACCTCCTGGTCATAGGTCAGCACTCAACCATTGAGCCACACCAGCCTGGCAAAAGTTGTACGTCTGTTTTGAGAAATGATGCACATTAGTGGGAAAAAAAGATATTGGGGGGAGGGGGGAGAAGTCCTCAAACTCTGGCTCTCTTCGGTGCAGATCTAAAACTTTGGTCTCAAGATTTTGATTTTCCAATCTGACATTCCTTTATAGTCTGCATATCACGCTGAGGCATTCTGAAGGATGGCAGGGAAGTGAGCAAAGCCAGAGTAAGTCCACTTCAAAAGGTCTGCCGAGCTCAACCATAGAGAAAACGAAAAGCTGCCGAGAGCCCATGATTACCCAGAGTGCTTGGCAGCTTGCCATCCCGGAGGCAGAGTGAGAAATGGACGCAGGCAGAGCGCCCCGCGAAGTCTAGGTGGGCCACCCCAGCTCCTGGCCCAGATGACAGAGCAGGCCCTTTGAACGTTGACTGGAAGAAAACCATGCCCTCTTTTCACTGCGGAAAGATTTTGAGCTCAGCAGTTCTCTGCAGTATTAAAGTCACCATGCTCATGAACACACACATACACACACACACACACACACCACACACACACACACACACACACACACACACACACACACACACACGCCTGCACTGAATCCTCTCTGATTAAGCCGATCCAGTGACACAGAAAATGCTACTAAATTAAACTCAAGTAAAGAGCACAACCCATTAAGAACTCGGGGGCATTTTTTTTTTTTTCATCAACTTGCTCCATATCACCACCCTCTCTCCTCATTTTTCTCTTTATGCCTGTAGCTTAAATGAGAGGCTTTCTTTCTTTATATATAAAAGTGGCGGGGGGGGGGGGTGTTTAGGAAAAAGTCAGTTTGCTGGCAGGAACCACCCGGACTTCTACAATCCCAAGGCCAGGCTTTGCATAACTTCCTTCCTGTGCCCAGAAACATGGGAAAGAACAGGACCCAGTCAGGGTCCGCAGAGAGGGGACGAGAAGGGAAGAGAAGAGGTTCGTGATGGAGTGGCAGGAGAGGACGGGACAGTATTTTGAATCTTGGGAAAGTGCAACAAATTCTCTTTCTTTATTTCTTCTTCTTTTTCACATCTCTTCCCCATCGCTTGGGGTTTGGGGCCACAGTATTACCATTGAATGGCACAGGTGTTGTAGTCTTGACAGTTACTGCTCAGAAAATATTATCTTTTTATAAACTGTATCCTGAGAAGATGACAAAGACCACCCCCCAGACAAAGCGGACCCTGCAGCCGGGGGTGGGTTTTTTAATTGAAGATCCAGATTAAGTCATCACGTAAAAACGTATTTGTATTTCCAAATGCCCAGGGTGGCCTTACATTTTTATTCAGGGGGTGGCGGGGGGGAAGAGGGGATGAATGGTAGACAGTAGTGTGTTAATGGAAAATAGTATAGAAACATTACCTTTTTTTCCAAAAAAAAATGTAATCTTTTTCCATTAGCTCACATTATTATTTATGACACAGTTTATCTTTAATGTGTTTTATCATTATTTATCTCTCCTCAGCATTGGCTACTAACAGTCTCATACTAAATAGTTGTCTCTCTACTCAGTCTACCCCAAGTCACTCTATAGGACAAGCCATATATACAGTAAACAGACTGAAACAAAAATTCAATAGGAATTCAGCAAAAATTTCAACCAAAAAAAAAAAAAAAAGACATTTTGGGATGAACAAATTATTTGATTAACATGCTGGCAGTTTAGACTTTAAGATATTCTTGCCTAAATATTTGAGTGTTTCCTTTAAAATATCTTCTTGAAGGGTTTATGATGAAGCCTCATGAATATTCATTGAGCCGGATTCTGCACCATCTAACCCCAGGATTGACATAATGGGAAGGAAAGGGCTTCTTAACCACACAGAGGACTTTTACTATAATATTTTAAAATTTTTGTTCTTTTTTATCTGTTTTTCTAATTTGAACCTCTCTCTTACAGTTTGTTTTAGATCATGATTTTTACAGTATTGTTTTTTTCATTATGTGTCTGAGACACTGCTTGGTAGATCTGTAACTGAGACTTGCTTTTAGCAGATATGTGCCCTGGTGGTCTTGTTTTGGTATTCATAAATATTACAGCCAGACTTTTAATGGACATTCTAAACGAAAATAGAACTCAACTGCTAAAATTTAATTTTCTGTATAAAATAAAAGAAGTAGCAGGAGACTGGAATGCTGGCTGGGGCTGGGGTTCTTTGGGGGAGCTCCCACAGGCTACATATATATCACCATGTGTGGCTTTCATTTTCTTGGTGCAAATTGATTTAATGTGTGACATTATTAGATTAATCGTGTCCCTTTGGAAGAAATGATCTTGCAACAGAGACTGTGTCTCACTCTGCTCCACTCTGGCCTTTGTAGTCATTTTTGATCATTAAGACAAAAATGGGGAAAGAGCTAAGGCTGTATTGCCAGCAACGGCCCCTGGTTTTAGTAAAAGAAACGTAATGTTACCCACCTTTAAAAGGTGAAACATTTGAAAAGCGGTGTCTCTTGAGCTCAAATAAGGATTCATTGCTTCCTTTTGTTTCCTAGACTGGACTTTATTTCTGTGTATTCTATAAGAATACAGTAGAAAATCTTGCCCACTTTCACACTCAATAACTTGAACAGTCCATTCCTCTTAAAATGTAGGCCTAGAGAACATTTTTATATCCAGATAAATGTTGATTTGTGTTTTTCTACTAGAAAGATAAATCTATATAGTCTGTATTCTCTGTTTGCCTTGAGAGAGAGTAACCCAAGGGTAAACTCCATTTTTCTTCTTGCAAAAATGTGCAGCCTCTGGTGCCGGACTGCGTGGGTTCAAATCTTAGGTCTCTCACTAAGCTGAGTAACCTGAGGCAAGTTACTCAACCTCTCTGTGCTTCAGCTTTCTTGTTTGTAAAAAGGAAGTAATATGATTACTTTGTTAGATGTTATGAGGATATTATTAAATAAGTTAATACAGGCACAGTACTTGAAAGAACACCCAACACATTGTATGATTATTATTATAGGATTTTATTTCATTAATTTTCATGATCTCTTCTATTTTTGAATACACTATTTAAACATAGTTTAGTATCGAAGGCTGCATTAAACTTATCTTACATGCAGATTGTCTGAACTAGTTTAATAAATGACAAGTATTAATCTATTCTAACAATAAAATGACAATGTATATTGAGTAGTATAAAATCTGGAATTATAGTAAATTGCAAAGAAGAAATTAAATTTTAAAATCTCCTATGAGTCTACTGAATAAAACAGCTTTTACTTTTTAGTATATTTATTTCAGCCCCTTTCTCAAATATTTTATTGTATGATTTAAATTATTTTATAGGTCCTAATTTTTTCACTTATATCAAAACTTTCTAAAGTCATTAAATATTCTTAGAAACATGATTTTTAAGGGCTGCATAAAATTTTATGATATGACTACACCAATCATAAACCCAACAAGTGGGTGTTCAGTGTAAGTGAATTTTGAGAAGAAGTTGCAGTTGCAACTTGTAGTGAGAAAATGATGTGACATTATCTACCCATGAGCTGAGTCAAATGGGCTCCTTTAACACTGGGTTTCCTTTCTTACAATCCCTACGTAGTCATGAGAACAGAAAGAAGTGTTCCCGCTGTCCCCTGGCTCTTCCAGTCCTAGGTTCTCAGGCTGCTGGCCGTATAAACTTTTCTCCGCCCCCGGTAGAATTTTCTATTGGGCAAACCTTGCTCATAACAACAGATACTTAAATGTCAAAAGCCAGCACAATGCTGAGAAGCCTGGGGCTCTGAGTTTTCTCTCTGCCTCTTTTGGTTTCCAGAAAGAAAGTGTTTCCCTTCTGTGTGACTGACCGGTCCTCTATTCTTCAAAACGTAAGCTAAGGATTTGAGTTTTCCTTCCGTTGTCCAGGATGCCCCATGATCTTTCTTTTTTTTTTTTTTTATACATTTTTATTGATTCCAGAGAGGATAGATAGAAACATCAATGATGAGAAAGAAAAGTATTATTGATGGGCTGCCTCCTGCAGGTCCCCTGCTCCGGATTGAACCCGGGCGTGTGCCCTCACTGGGACTCGAACCATGACCTCCTGGTTCATGGGCCGACACTCAACCGCTGAGCCACACTGGCCAGGCCCAGTGATCTTTCTTAAGAGCTCCCAAAAGAGCTTTAGGCAAGAGAAAGAAGAAAACACCTTTTCTGAACGTTTATGGCTTTTTAAACTTTATCCTTACTAGGTAACTACAGATGGAGGAATGCATTTTCTAGACTGTGCATGTCAATGTTGTATCATGCTATCCCTGGAAAATGTGGACTAAAAAGGATGCTTCCTGAAGTACCAGTCGTATAGCAGTCACATGGGACCAGGGCTCTGACAGAGCTGGGTGCAACGGGCAAAGGGGTGCGTAGATGTTTTCCTAGAGATGCCCAAGACGGCCTTACAGATGTGGGTACTGCTCCGGTTGTCCTTGGAGGGGTGTTGTATCGGGTAAGGCATGCAGTGTGGTAACCAGTGCTGCAAACCTTAGGGCCCAACCTATTCAAAGCTTGTCATCCCTGCCAAGTCTAGTGTGGGTGCTGTTGGCTGGGTGGCCCCGCTGGGTCCTGTCCAGCTGGTAAACCAGAGAGCCCGGCTCCCTTCATTATGAGACATGGAAGGTCATCAGAGGTTTTGTAGGGCCAGTCTTGAAAGTGGGATTATCACTTCTGCCTACATCGCATGAATGTCGGGCCCAGGAGACAAAGGAAGTCTGCTACAGAGGTCGGTTTGTCTGCACACACAGGAGACAACTTATACACGTCACATTTCATTCTCAGTTTGAGGAGCAAAAACTTAGGATGGAGAGAGGTATAAAAGGGACCGGATCTTTCTACAGTGAATTGATACCCATTTAACATTTCTGTGTGTTGGGTTCTTTCTTTACATATTTATCTGGTTGGAATTCAAGTATGTTTGTGTTTTTATTTTCCTTCCTGGAGAAGAGTTTTAGGTCCCTTTCTCTGGATCTAATATGCTGGTGAGATCCATGTAACTTATATGAGATCGATATGATCTCAAGCGTGTAGGCTCTGTGAAGTTTATCTTGAAAAGTCTTCCAGGCTTAATGCTAGATAGCACATACAGTTGGTCTTACCTGGGCAAATGATTAGTCAACCTAGTGAGGAAGTGAGGCTGGGAGAGCATTTAGTCTCTAGAGAAAATGAAGAAAAGACACACAAAAATGATGTTGGGGATGTACATAACTCCTGGGAGGGGAAGCTGCCACCCATCAAAGCGCATTTATTTTTTTATGATACTTCTTCGGTCCAAACTGAAGCAGATGGAATGCAGAGTTCAGTTGAGTTTTTGAGATTATCGAGAGTTCACCTGGGAAGTCTGCTTCTTAACTTCACCATACAATGTTCCTTGGAAGATATGACAAAAAGACCCTAGCCAGTTTGGCTCAGTGGATAGAGCATCAGCCAGCAGACTGAAGGGTCCCCAGTTCGATTCCTGTCAAGGGCACCTGCCCGGGTTGCGGGCTCGAACCCCAGTGTGCGGTGTGCAGGAGGCAGCCGATCAATGGCTCTCTCATTATTGATGTTTTTATCTCTCTCTCTCCCTCTCCCTTCCTCTCAGGAATCAATTTAAAAATTAAAAAAAAAAAGATACGACAGAAAGGATAAAGAAGGCCATATGTATATAATGCAAATACATTTGATTTTTCTTTTTCCTGGATGGTGCAGCATGTACTTCATGATCTTAGAAGCGAGGGGCACGTCTAGCTGTCTGTTTTGTGGCCTCTTGGTTTAAAATCGAGGCCCCTCGCATTGCTTTCCTGAAGGGGGGACGTCCTGTTTTCTGAGGTGCGCCCTGGGACGCGGGGGTGGATGGGTAACGTTTCCAAAAGGCAGCAACTCCCTGATAACAGGGAGCAGCACGGACCGCGGCTCATTAGCGCGGGCTTCGGAGGTGGCAAATGTGCCGCCGACCTCGTCACCGGGGCCTGCGCCGGCCGGGGTCACCTTGGTTCATGGGTTTTATACATTGGTAGCCTTCTCCTTATTACTTGCCAAACAAACCTTTTTATTTTTGCACACGTTTCTGTTGATGTTGTGGTTTCTGAAATTGGATTCTGGCTCCTGGAGGCCTGAGTTTCCACAGCAACTGGAGGCCTTATCTGCTACCGGCGCTTGGCAGGCAGACAAGCAGGTCTTTGAGTTTACTTTGGATTTTTTTTTTTTTTTGCTTTGCTTTTTTTTTTTTTAAACGTTTTCTTCTTCTCCCCTATTTTTCCTACACCCTGTCATTTAAGCATCACATAATTAATTGCGTACATCCTGTGCCACATGCAATTGCCACCGCTTTGAAGTCCCAATAGATCATTTTATGGAGCAGTGGGTACCGTTTTAAAAACCGAGAACGCCGGCCGTGGGGACCTGGCGCCAGGGCCTGGCTGTGTCGGGTCCCGCAGACCCTTCTCCAGGTACGATAAAGGAACCTGGGCACCTTGTGTTTGCTTTTCCGCATTTCCTTTCCAAACTGGTCTTTGCACTATATAGGAAAGACCTCAGGACCGGGTTTGTTATTTTTCTCTCTGGAGCTAATTCCTTTTCCAAAAACCAGCATGAACTGCCTCATTTGGTGCTGAGGTGAGGTTTGCCTTTCTGCTTTCAAATTGGAAAGAAAGGAAGAAAAAAGAAAAGGAAAGAAGGTCCGATTTAGCATCCTGTCACTGGGAGGCTGCTACTGGCCCCGCAGGAGTGGAAAAAGCAGCAGACAAACAAGGAAAAGCTCACGGACCCCCACCTCCTTATTTAGACGCTATTAAAATTTTGTAACAGATGATCTCATCGCCTTCTTAATGTTTTGTTTTTTTTCCTAAAACATAAATGTAATCATTTGCTTCAGTGAAAAGAACACATTTATTGGAATAAGGTCTCAGAATCCTTATGAAAAGGACTTACTCCCTTTGGAAAGCACACATGTACATTTTGAGAAAAAGAATAGACTCAAGGTTTTTCAAACTTTCATTAGCTTTCACTTTTGTGTCAAGAGAGAAATGTATGAATACATATATATTTAATTCGCCATTGTGGCCTCTTCTTAGGGGAAACACACCCAAACAATGATCTCTTAGAATAAAGGTGAGTGTGTGCCACTTAAGTAGCAAAATAAATGTTGGGTGGTATAGATAGAAGTTCAGTATCGCTAGAATGTACTCTTCAGGTCCTCTCTATCTCTGTTTTCATCTTCTTTTTCCTGTTCGCGTCCTCCAAATTTTTTGCTCTATTTCATGCCACCAGCTCACACCATCCCACTACAGTGATTCCAGAGGTTGAATCTCTCCATTTCCTGAACTTTTTCAAACATTTCCCTCATCCAAACTTATTTGCCCCACGTCCCATTGCCTCAGGGAATTTCTCCTTCCTGCCAGAGCAAACATGAGGAACAAATTCTTACTTAGTAATGTGTGGCCTTGGGTCTTACCATGTAGACTTCAGCCCAGATCTTTTTAGCTGACTGACCTGAAGGCTCACACCACATCCTCCACCCATCCCTTCAACCCTCATCTATCCTTACAATCTCTTTTATCATCTTTATATCATCTGACATATTTATGCACTTACGGAATGATTATTTTTTCATTGGATAGTCGATTTAGCCTCCGTCACTTCTATAAAATGAAGGAATATATTCAAGAGACGTTCACCGAGGCATGCAAAAGGTCCTTAGAAACATGATGATGAATAAATGACTGTACACTCTCGCCATCAAATGGTTTATTTTCTAGAGAAGAGTGAAGGGGAGTCAGATGATCATAGAAGCTATGATAATGTGGTTTAAGAAGTGCCAGGGCATAATGTTTGCAAAGTGTTATGGGTAACTGGAGTCTTGGGAGATCAGGAAAAGCTTTCAGGCAAATACGATATCTAAGCAGAAACAGAAAATGCAAATAATAATGACCCAGGTAAGGTTTTGGGAAGAAGTTTCAAGTGGAAGGAATAGCAATTCTAAAGGCCCAAACCCCAATGTAGGGAGAATAGAATATCCTGGGAATATTTGAATTAGCTCTGAATGGCTGGAACAGATAGTGTAGAAAAGAGGAGAATAAATGAGGCAACGAACTAGGTGATGCGGTCCTCCGATGCTATGCTTTAGGGACTGCTAAATCTGTTAAGCAAGGAAAAGACATCCTCAGGATTTTATTTTGGAGATTAATAATAAAAAAAGAGTGTGTAACAGAACTTTCTAGAAGCATGGAAAAGAATGAGGGGTAATAGAAACACCATCTAGGAGAGCCAAGATGGAGTTAAAGTCAACTAGCAAAGTGTTTTTGGGGAAAGGAAGAAGAATATACTAGTAAATGTGAAGAATGACTTAGTAGGTATAATGATGCTCATTAGATAGGAGAGAACATGCAATCTTATGGCCTAGAGTTCTGGTTAGATGGTGTCTATTTACATTAGGTATTCTTTCAAGAATCATATTAGATAATGCATACTAATTTTTTAAGTTAAACACAACACTATAATGTAAGGAAAAAAGGTATTGGACCATTTATACAGTGGAACTACCATTATGTTAATGAGATTTTTTTTGTGTGTGTCAATATTTAGGAAGCAAATGCGACATTGGGAAAGGCTATTTTGATAGGAAGATGTTTTCATAGGACCTTTCTCAAGTTAATATAGATATGTGATTCCTAAGTAATGTGCAAAACCAGTTAACTGCATTTTAATCTTTAGGCTTGCTCCATCACTTTACAGCGCAGAGATGGTATAAAGTTTTAGCATCAGATTATATCAATTTTAAAATGGATAACAGACTTCTGGGGGGAAAACCACATGTATTTGAACTTAGGTGACCAAACTGGACTGACAATGGGGAGGCATGCTATGAATAGTAACACCAGGGCCATAGGAATAGATGCAGTGAGATATATGATCATTCTACTGGGAGGTCTTCATTGTGTATAAAATGAGTTAACATTTTAAAGTTGCTTAAGCTCTGTGATGGCTAATTTTATGTGTCAACTTGACTGGGCCATGAGGTGCCCAGATATTTGGTCAGACATTTCGGGTGTGTCTATGAGCGTGTTTTGGACGAGGTTAACATTGGAATCAGTAGACTGAGCAGAACAGATTGCTCTGCCCAGTGTGGGCAGACCTCAGCCAGTCCATTAAGGCCTGAATGGAATAAAAGGCTGAGGAAGAAAGAATTCTCCTTCTCTGCCTGAGTGTCTTTGAGCTGGGACATTAATCTTCATCTGCCTTTGGACTTGGACTTGGACTGGAACCTACGCCATCAGCGGTCCTGCTTCCCAGGCCTTTGGACTCCAACTGGAGCCCATTAGCTCTCCTGAGTTGGAATTTCTCAGCCTCCATAATTGCATGAGCTAATTCCTTATAATAAATCTCTTTCTATACACTCCATTGATCCTGTTTCTTTGGAGAAGCCTAGCTAATGCAACATTCTACCTGGTACCTAGGAAGTACTCAATGTTACATAAATTAAAATCGCTGCCACAGAATACCTGCAACTTTTCCAGATATAATTCTAAGAGTAAAATCACAGAGTCACATAATAGGTGTGTATTTCTAGAAATGGATAATAAGTTTTCTAATTTTATCTTACCATTCTAAATCACTGCACGGGAGTTTCATTGTCTCCATACCCTGGCCATGCTTTGTTTAGTCAGTCTTAAATTTAGTGATTCTGATATGTGTATAGAATTACCTTAATGTTGTTTTAATTTGCATTTCCCTATGTTGGTTACTTTTATATGCTCATCAGTTATTCCAGTAACTTCTGGGATAAAGTCATTGGCTTTGGAACTAAACAGATTGGGATCAACACTCTGCCTTTGATGCTCTCATCTGGAAAACAAGAACAGTACTTGTCTCTATCTATAGAGTTTGTGTTGGAATAAAAGGAACCTAGTGAGTGACATTAGGAACCTAGTAGAGTACCTGACACATGAACATGACCCAACCAACACTAGGAACCACGGATAACATATATTTTAAGATATAGGAATGCCGCTAAACAGAAACCCCATGTAGATCATTTTTGAAAAAGATGTCAGTGACTTGCATTTGTTCTTTATTTCCAGAAATACAAATGGCTTTACATAAGTCAGATAGACTACCTGAGTCTGCCTCCCAGGATCACTATTTCCTGGTTGCTTAACGTTGAGAGAACGGATAGAACCTAGCCCATAAGGTTGTAAGAATTAAATGAAGTGATCCCTATAAAGCATTTTGAAAAGAGCTTACCTTTCGGTTATTATAGTAGGTGCTACCGCATTCTCACTATTATGTGCCAGCATTCTTACTATTATATACCAACTGCAGTGCTAAGAATCAGAGCTGCACTGTTGAACAAGGTTTCATCCACTTTACACAGTTGAGTTATTCTTTTTATTGACCTTATTTGGGTAACATTGGTTAGAGCGTGGATGTGGACACAGAACGATGGATAGGTTCTCAGTATTGGAACTCTACCTTCCTTTGCTTTGTTCAGTGAAAACTAATGTGTAAAGAGAGGGAAAATATCATGTACTATTTAATAAACATGGACTATGTACCTAAGACTATCCTAGAATTTTTATATGAATTTTTCTTATCCTTGTAACAACCCTAAGAGGTAGATTGCATTCTCTTCTTTGCACAGATGGTCAGGGAGATGAAATTGTTTGCCCAAGATGACAACTAAAAGGCAGGAGAGCTCATATTAGCGCTGATATCTATGCGGTATTAAATTCTTTTTCTTGCCACTACCCTGACTACTTCTTTAAAATCTAAGGCCTGGATAGCACAGAAACAAGAGAACAGATCATGCCCCAATATAGGTTGGCTATGCTTTTCCCATAACTTCAGCAAAAGCCATTCATACCAAGCAACAAGTACATGTGAATTACTTCATTTACCAGATGCATCGTGTGTGTGTGTGTGTGTGTGTGTGTGTGTGTGTGTGTGTGTTATATTTATATATATTTATGAACTTTCCAACCACTTAGTAAGATCTACAGTACAAGATATATCAGCGAAATTCAGTTTTATTAACTATGGCATCTGGATGTTTAGCACGTGGCAATATGTTTCTCACAAAATGTAACTTATAATCTGAACATTATAACTACACAACACACATCGTTGTCATAATTTTTTCCCCAGCAGGAGTCCATATCCCATTTCTTTCAGTGGGTCTGTTTTTATTTCTGTTTCCACCCCAGCTTCACTTGTCTCTAGCAACACCTCTTTTTTTTTTTTAAACAAAACCTGGAAATATGGGGTGTTATCCTGAGGCTGAAATAGTCCATATTTTTCTTCCATGAAACCATGATTGGCAACAGTCAGCGATTGTCTCTCTTTTCCAACTGCAGCCTGGAGCCAGGATCAAAATATTCATGAATAATTCACCAATAATTAAATTCTTTAGGTTTTGTTCTGAGTCACAGGAGCAAAGTCATGTCAGTCTCCTTATGGATTAGATTATCCATAAAGGTTATGAGTTAAGCAGTCTCTTTTTCCGCTGTGATTCCTTGTATGTGTGGGCCGATAGGACTGGGCCGCACCGGGTCTGTGTTTTCTCTGTAAATAAAAGCCTACAAAATTTCAACAAGTCAGCCCTTGTGTGCCACACGAAGAGATTGATGACAAACCACACGATTCCCCCCCTTAATACAACAGTTTGCAATCACAAATGCACTTTCTCAAAATACCGATTCACTTTTCATCCAAACCTTATGAGATGTTAGGTGAGCCAGTTATCTCCATAAAGAGTGCAACCGCCACACAGGAGGATGGTCATGTAAATGCTCCTTCTTTTAAAAACCTTCCAATAGGGAGAACATTTTCAGAATAAAGATTCATTCTCTTTTACTATTTTTGCTTTACAGCAACATATCGGTCAACGATCTACCTGAATATGCCTTAGGACATGCATGTCTATTTGCAGTGTGCCTCTTCAGAATCACACAGAGAGAAGAACAAAAGCAAAGACAGAGAGTTTAAAAGAGAAAAGAAAAGTAAAAATGTAGAATATATAAGCATAACATTCAGAATATCGGGTTTGAAAGGGATCGACATCTCTTCTTGGACAAGAGGGACTTAATTTGTATTGTCAGACATAAACAGCGGCAGTAGCGTGCTCTGCCTGGTAACCACTCCTGTGTTTATAAAAACGACATACATTCTTATCAGGTCATTTGACCTCTACCCAACCCGCCTATTCGCTGACTCAACCAGTGCTTTCACTGATTGACAAACTGTCAACAAAGTCACATTTGAAAGCTTTTGCTGGATCCATTTAACCTTTATTTTCTGTTTCTGATTGGGGTTCCGGTGATCTATGTCTATAAGTGACCTTTGGAGGGAATTAGGCTTCATGGTGCTTCGTGTCCAAACACTGTCCCTCACTGTCCTGCCAACCTTCCCGAATGTCCACTCTTGGTCACTGTCCTTTTGACTTAAGGCTTTGCCACCAAAAGCTGTGGGGGTAGCAGAAGAGTTACATTAATATCCCAGCTTGGACTTAATGTCTGATTAGTTAAATACGAGGAAAGAAGAACACTTCTTTAATGTAAAAATATAGGAAAAGATACTCTGATTAGAGAACTATGATTCTGCAATTTGTAAAAGCCTAAAGACTCTAAAAGTTAATGGAGCCACGATAGAGAACTAGATGCAGATAATGTTAATATAGATATAGACAAATTCATAGACATAGATAGTATATGGATGAGGATGAGGGGGTTGTGGGAGGTGCTGATGAGAAAGTAGATGATATTAGCAACTCTAGCAATTTATTCTCAGTAAGGACTCTAAAAGGTATCTAGAAAATTTTAAAATACATTTAAATACTTTGCTCACCTGCCCGATCTATTACATAGAGTTAGATCTTTATTATAAGCAAACAAATCACGAAAGTATTATTGTTTTTCTGAGTTGTAACTACTATGGTTGATTTAGAAAGATTTCCCTGTGGTCTACTGCATTTTTTCCAATTTAAATCTAAATGAATAGTTCACAAAATGGCTTTTCCTGCAACATTTTTTTAAAAATTGAAACAGAACCACTTACTTCCTATTTTCTTAAAACGTACCAACATTTTGAATGTATTGAGGAAAATGCTATGTGATCCACAGAAAACCAGAAATAGTATTTAATGTCTAAGGAAATACATTATATTTTCCATAAAGCTGCTCTTTTCTTATAAACTCATGGGTTATTAGTGGAAAGGTCATACATGTCAGAGCCTTACTTCCTGGATTTAAATGCTGAACTCGCCATGTACTAGTTAGTAGTGTTATACTGGGTGAGTAGTGCAATTTCATGTGTCTCAGTTTCCTTATGTAAAAACAGGGATACTGATATTTCCAATTTCATAGGAACAACTATTACAAATAACTGAGCTAATATTTGTAAATTACTTGCTATAGCCCCTGCTACATAGCGAGGGCTATTTAAGAATGTGTTAAATAAATTGCATTATTTTCTAGGTTCCCAGAGCTAAAAACTACAAACCTGACCATGTTTTCTAGACTCTTTTCTCTAAATTATCTTCCATATCTAGCCATCCTCATAGTTGTATTCTCTTCCTCATTTTACTTCTATTGCCTTAGTCTAGACTCTACCATTTCTCACCAGTAGCATTAACATCCTCTTCTAATAAATCTCTCATCTCCAACCTCACCCACACCAAACTTGAGCAATCCTGATGTCATCTCTCTACAAGATATATCTAAGTAAATCTCTTCCAATCATGAATAATTTTGCCTTGATTGACTTCCCCTTCCTTCCCCATTTGGCATAGTGAATTGTTTCTGTACCTTCAAATACGACTTTTGGGCTGAAGGAAATCCCCCTTTTTCTATGCTCATGACCCTTACAACAAAAGCTTCCATCCTTTCAAATGTACTGGGCTTTTATACCCCCTTCTGGCTCTTAGGGTGAGTGAGGTCTTTGTTGATTGGTGAGCTGATGACAAGGATGACTGGGTGAGCACAGCCTCTCTCTCACAGAAGACAGGCCATAAATTAATTCTCCAGAGAACTCTGACCAACATATATGCATAAAGAG
This sequence comes from Cnephaeus nilssonii, assembly GCF_951640355.1. Lineage (NCBI taxonomy): Eukaryota > Metazoa > Chordata > Mammalia > Chiroptera > Vespertilionidae > Cnephaeus > Cnephaeus nilssonii. The sequence goes on from NC_137090.1 coordinate 6,100,896, forward strand.
ATTTATTATGAGTATTCATCTCGCATGGTCATGGAGGCTGAGAAATCCCCAAGTCTGCTGTCTGTAAGCTGGAGACTCAGGAAAACCAATGGTGTAATTACAATCTAAGACCAAAGACATGAGAACGAGGGCAGCTGGTGGTGGAAGTCTGAGTCCAAGGTAGACCATTGTCCCAGCTCAAGAAGGCAGGTGGGTAGGGAATGAGCCCTCTCTTCCTCTGTTTTTGTTCTACTTGAATTGGATGATGCCACCCACATTGATGAGGGCTTAGTTCACGAGTCCACTGATTCAAATGCTCATCTAGTTTGGAAATACCCTAATAGACACACCAGAAAGTATTTTTAATTGTGCCCCCCGCCTCCCCCATGGTGCAGTTGGCTTGACAAATAAAATTAACCATCACCACATGTTCCTTTCAGGAGAGTTCCCTTCTCTACTTGTTCCACTTGGGTATATGGGAGTTTAATTCATAAGGAAAGATGCAGAACCTTAATGTTGGCTGCCAGTTTAGACTGACTTTTGCAATCCCATCTTAATGATAGTAGAACTGATATTTAGAGTTCTATCTAATATCTGAATCAATTTTTCAATTTATTTATAATCCAGGAGGATTAGCATCTCCAGAAAGCCAATATTAATGGTATATCCCAACTAATTTATGAGAATGTTGGCTTCTTAAAGAAATTACAGCAGGGAACCTTGCTTACTACTTAAAGCTGATTAAATTTTCAGTCCAAGATTTCTTGATCAACCTTAGCATTTTTGAGACATTTGGGGCTGGATAACTTTCTGCTGTGTGAAGCTACCCTGTGTTGGAAGATGTTCAGTAGCGCCCTTGACCTTTACCCATTGGATTCCAGTAGCACTTCTCCAGATATGACAGTAAAAAAAAGAATAAAAAAATCTCCAGCCATTGCCAAATGTCCCCTTGGGGCCAAATTGCATTGGTCAAGTGCCCCTGCTTTAGTCTAAGTACCTAGGGAGCTGTAAGAGAAAGTGAAACAAGCAGGGAAGGTATCGCCATGGCAGAAATGTGGAGACGTACCAGATCCCTTCGGTCATAGAACCATTTTGATATCTCCAGGCTTGGACAACACAAGAGAGTCGCTGGAATTTTCCCTGTAGTCACCGGGAGTTTCTATTCATGTAGGAAAGGAGCAACACGTGGCCCATCATTCCTGGGGATTGCCTTATAACTTAAAAAGGTGCTATAGAAATGTGTCCACTCCTCTGCCCTTAACCTCCATCTTCTTAATAATGTCTTCTTTAAACTGGGTAACCCCAGTGCCATCTATTACTGCATGACCTTGGCAATTTATTTAACTCTCATCCACAAAATGTGTATTGTAATAGTGACCCACACCAAATGACTTCTATGAGATTGAAATCGTAATACAAGACTTCAGCTAAGTGCTTGGGACATGGGAAGCATTCAACATCTGTTAGCATTCTTACTCTTGTGTGAACAAATACTGCACACTTGTGGGTCCAACTACTGCACATGTATGAGCAATGATGAATGGGAGGCAGATCCTCATAACTGTAGCTCCCAACTTGATTTTTACCCAAGGCAGTGCTGTGGTATCTGTGTTTTGCTTTTACACAAAAACACACAGGGAATGTCGACACTGGAGTGTACAGCCATTCTGTCTAAATCAGCAATTCTCAACCAGGCTGGCTTTGGCTCCCTGCCCCCACCACTGAGACATTTGGCAATGTTGGGTGACATTTTTGGTTGATGCAACTAGGAAGGGGGTGGGGAATGTTATTAGTATGTACTGAGTAGAGGCCCAGGATTCCACTAATATTTTTTTTTCCAGAGAGAGGAAGAGAAAGGGGGAGAGAGAGAAACATCAATGATGAGAGAGAATCATTGATCAGCTGCCTCCTGCATGCCCCTGACCCTGGATGGAGCCTGCAAACCCAGGCATGTGCCCTGACCAGGAATCAAACCATGACCTCCTGGTTCATAGGTGGACACTCAACCACTGAGCCATGCTGACGCTCATCCACTAAGATTTTTAAAGGCACAGGATAAACCACATAGGGAAGAATATGTGAATTCACCCAATATGTGAATCGTTCTTAGGTTGAGAAACCCTGGTCTATTAATGTAAGTTTCACAGGCACCAATAAACAGTCTCCAGGAAGTCACATCATAAATACTGCTTCCTTATTGGCCATTTTATCTTTTTCATCCTCACTTATGCTTTATTCATGATATGCTGTGAATACCAAGCTACCAGCTAGGTGTCTAATCATGTTCGGCTGTTTATGACCTTCAGAGATGGCTTTCCTTTTGAATACGTTCTTGAAATGATTTTGCCGATTTTTAAAAATAATTTAAGGAATGAATTAATATTGTGTAGGCCCTGAGTCTATTTCCATCCAAAAATTCATCTTTGGTTTCTCCCCCTGAAATTGTTTTGTGTCTAATGCTCTCGGATGTTGGAGCCCAGTGCTGTGAACTAATAAGCATGCCAGTGTTTAAAAGAAGTGTGACTATAATTGACCATATTTCAGAAACTGAAGCCCTCTGTTGCCAACTGTGGTTTAATGTGGGATCCCACCTGCAGACGGTCTTGTTATTGTGGGAGAGCCTCGTAAGAACAGCAATGGGACAAGGTTCCTGCATCAACTTCCTGGGGAATGCTGACGGGAATCCAAGGAAGGGAAGGTCTGTGTTGTGCTTCTTTTTTCCCCTACTGAATAGAAGGGAGACTGAAAAGCAATAAAGCAAAAGGCATTTCCTACAGGTAGCCTTAAATCATTCAACACCAAGGCCTTCAGGGAGCTGGCCGGTTCCTCTTTCCTCTCCAGAATGAGCTTTCTGGCCAAATGCACCTCCTTCAGCCCCCAGTGTCTTCACCTGGCTCTCCAAGGGCTTCCATCCAGACGTGTCCTGGCACAACAGGATCCTCACTCCTTCAGAAATGGGTCTTGACCCATGCATCACATTCAAAGACTTTTTCAATTGCTCCCCGGTGGCGGAGGCTGAGGGCTCTGTTTTGCTTGTGATAATGTGCTAATCTCCAAGACCCCACATAAATCCTCTTCTTGCATTGTCATTTGTCAAAGTCGCAATATGGGGCTGGAGAAAGAAGAGAGAAGGGGAAGGGAGTTGGGGCGGGGGGGATGAGGTAGAGTAATGACAGAAAGAAAACTTGGCCTTGGTTTTGTTTTCCCTCGTGCAGGACTTTTCCCTCCCTTCTTTCTAATCTGTAAAACATCTGACATGGAGGCCACTGCAAACACAAATAAATAAATACTTCTCCGTGACTCTCCCTGGTAGAGTTTTGTGGTTTTTTTTGTTTTGTTTTGTTTTTTGGGGGGGGGGTCCACATTTGAGACAGAAAGTAAAATATAAGTAGTAATGAATATAATTTACACCAAAGTTCCAAAATGAAAGCATGAAACTTTGTGAACTTGCCTACGGCACATTTTCACTACTTGTTCCAATAATATCAAGTTTGAGAGTTATGTGGTGGTACTAGTATATTCCATCAGCAGCAATTGGACCAATTTGATGTCACAAATAAGACTAGCCCAGCCGTTGTGGCTCAGTGGTTGAGCATCAATCTATGAACCAGGAGGTCATGGTTCAAATCCCTGTCAGGGCACATGCCTGGGTTGAGGGCTCAATCCCCATTGTGGGGCATGCAAGAGGCAGCCGATCAATGATTCCCTCCCATTGTTGATGTTTCTATCTCTCTCTGCCTCTCCCTTCCTCTCTGAAATCAATAATAAAAAATAATAAGGCTCTCACCTCTGGGGCTTTTCTTATGAATGCTTTTCAAGGTTTTTCTACAGCAAAAAAGTTTAGGGCAATAATACTAAACAAGGGAGTGTTTTCTGCCATCAGTATTCATGTGGAGAAAAAGAAGAAATGTAAAATTGTTGTTGTTTTAAGAGTTTTTTTGAGGCATAATTTATCTACCATAAAATTCACTCATTTTAAGTGTACAATTCAGTGATTTTTTTAGTACATTTACCAAGTTGTGGAAACATCATTGCAATCCAATTTTAGAACTTTTCCGGCATCAGCATGAAATCCCTGGTGGTCATTTTCAGTGGCTCGCCCTTCCCAAGACCAGTCCTAGGCAACCGGTAATCTACTTTCCTTCCCCGTAGACATGAATTTGCTGGATATTTCATAGACGTGGAATCACACCTCATAGAGCCCTTTGTGTCTGGCTTCTTTCACTTAGCACAATGGTTTGGAAGTTCACCTATGCAAGTGTGTAGCAGGACTCTATTCCCTTCTTATTAACGGATAGTATTGCATTGCAGTACCACATTTTGCTTATCCATTCATCAGTAGATGGACATTTACCATGAAATTGTTTTGGAAAATATTAGCAATGGCAGTGTGTCAACACGATATTAAATTAAAGGGCTTGTTTAAAAAAAGAGCATATTCAGCCTCGGAGGCAAAAATCGTTCACCGTAGAGGCCAGCCAACCCTTACTTCAAGTTCGTTGTCTATGGGTGGAGGCTTCTCTGAATATACACCTCCAAGAAACCAAAAATACTGAATATAGTCCAGCGCACAGTGAAAAGTGAGGGAGTTCCAGAACTTAGCTCATGGCAAAATTTCACTGATATAACCAATACCTGCTTGGCCAGTTTCACCATTTTCTCTTACTTTCCTGGGAGTTCTGGGGCTACAGGAGAAGGAATTGGAAACTCATCATTAAGTCTGAAACCAACCTGATGGGACTTAGGAGGCTCTAGGCTCAAGACATCATCTTTAGCACACACTGAGTTAGTTCAGTACAGGAGTGATAAAACCAGAAGGAAAGTTTGTCAGTCTTTCTGCCAACAAATATTATGGGGAGAAAACTAGCCCACCTGGGTTCCTGAAACAGAACTTCCAATAGGATAAAAGTGATCCTCGTGGGTATGGACGTCTTTGTTGTTAATGTTATGTTGGTTATTATGGATGGTATGTGCCAAGAACTCTTCGTGGTGATTTCCATGCATGTATGTACTTCTCATCCAATTGTCCTGATTTTATTGATGAGAAAACTAAATAAGGTTCAAGGGGAGATGTTAAGTCAGTTCCCTCATGTGATAGAATTAGTCAGGGATGGAACTGGAATTTAAATATATATCTGTTACGCTCCAAAGATGTGTTCCTTTCTTCACGTTCCTAGAAAAACTAAAACAAAGGCTAAGGACTAAAGAAACTAGAACAATACACTGCCCAGGACACACACACACACACACACACACACACACACACACACGCACACACACACGCGCACACACACACACACACGGACTTAGTTTGTAACAAGAAAAATTTAGAACGAACCAAATGGAGACATTTCTAACATGGAGAAAATGCACACACTGAAAGACAGTCTGCCTTCTAAACCTTGGGAATAAAGTTATTTTAATGGCCTGAGCTGGTGTAAGAATATCATCTCATTGGGATGGTGTGTCCCAAAGACACAAAAATGCAAAGATGATTCTATGTTTCTTTCCCTTCTTAAATTCATATAACCAGTGGGTTAGCAATGGAATCCTTTTCCATTTTTACTTAATGGGAAGCAATTTGATGTCACAGTGACACTGAGCATTGGAGTCCAAAGAAAAGGAATACAACCTAATTGGCTGAACAGGCAAGAATTGAAGTTGTCCTACTATCATGATCCTTGGAAATAGTTCTGACCTGAATCCCAATGCTGCTGCTGGCACATACAATGATGACCTCTCACAGGAACATCAAGACTGTGACATGCTCCCGGCCAATGTGGCTCAGTGGTTGAGTGTCAACCTATGAACCATGAGGTCACGGTTTAATTCCTGGTCAGGACACATGCCTGGTTTGCAGGCTCAATCCCCAGTAGAGGGTGTGCAGGAGGCAGCCAATCAATGAGTCTCTCTCATCATTGATTTTTATATATATATTTCAGAGAGGAAGGGAGAGGGAGAGAGAGCTAGAAACATCAATGATGAGAGAGACTCATTGATCGGCTGCCTCCTGCACGCCCCTCACTGGGAATCGAGCCTGCAACCTGGGCATATGCCCTGACCAGGAATCAAACCGGTGACCTCTTGGTTCCTTGGTCGATGCTCAACCACTGAGTCACAACCGGCTGGGCTCATCGTTGATGTTTTAATCTCTCTCTCTCTCCCTCTCTCTCTCTCTCTCTCCCTCCCTCCCTCCCTCCCTCCCTCCCTCCCTCCCTCCCTCTCTGAAATTAATAAATATATATGACCTTCATATATATTTATTTGCCACTGCAAAGTCAGATTAGACAGGATTTTCTCTCTTCCTTTCTGATATGGAGTCTTATGAAAGTTGGAAAAATAAAAGAAAGACTTTCTATTTAATTTAATGGTCTCTATCAGCTCTTTTTACACTCACCAGCCTGGAGGGAAATTTTTGGTAGTGCAGAAATTGGCTCCAGTCTAGTTCCAAACCAGCCTTTTATCGCTGGTCAGCTGCAGTCATAATGTCCCATTGAGTGTGAAGTACCGTCTTGTTTTGCTAAGGAAACCTGTGAAGCTGCTATTTAAGTCTCTCCCTGTGTCTCCTCCTTAAGTACTGCTCAACGCATCATGTTACCACGTTGAAACCCCAGTTTGTAAAACATAATTTCATTTCAACCATTAAATGGATGGTGTGGTCACCCACGCTGGCCGTCCTGGAGCTTCCAATAATGAACAAAAGGCAGCACAAAGCTCTGGACTCGCTCAACGAGGCATTAACGTCTCTCCAGCAGGAACCTTTGCTGCATGCTGTCATTCGATAGATGGCTGCCACGCACATAAACGTGATGTTTCATGTGGGTTAGTTCCTCCCTATTGAGGAAACTCAGCTCCGTTTTCCAATGCTGAACAACCACGGGAGCTTTATCATCCGAGCTGGCCACGTGGTATCTTCCATCTCGGCGTGAAATCGAGCCCCTGCGTGGGGACTTGCCATGGGTCGGCTTGGCTGCGACCAGCCCTGCCTTTGGCATCGTTTTCCTGTGGCCCATGTGCCAATTAGACTTTTACCTCAGGTAACTCTTCAAAAGAAGAGCCTAATCATGCTAATGGGATGGGCGACATCGGAGGGGAAAAAATAACCAAATTAAAGTTGATTTTAACCTGCAATGAAAAACAAGCCATGGGGTGTTTCCATGCGAAACCTTGGATGCCATACAATGGATGGAGGGAAAACAACTGAGAACAGGAGTGGGAAAGGGGAGGAGGGAAGAAAGTTTGCCGGAGTCATTTTTGGCCAAAGTCTGCTTCTAACTAAAGGTTCATGGAACGGGTTTAGGATTTCATAATGCTGCTGACGATTAGCCACACTGGTGGCGGCGCTCGAGCGGAGCCTGAAAAAGACTCCTTCCTTCCGTCCCTCAGCCCATCTCGGAGGTCAAGTCATCATGTGAACAGTGTTTGAAAAAAAACGCACGTCCCATTTCAGGTGTTTTGTTTGTTTGTTTTTGGTGTGTGTGTGTGTGTGTATGTGTGTGTGTGTGTGTTTTGTTTTTTTGTCCTAATGAATAAATCATTTACTCTGGGGCCAGGAGCCTGATGAAAGAGACAGAAATCCAGTGTTCATGTCTACAGTTATATTTTAGTGGTCATTCGAAAAAATAGCTTTTAACAGAAAGACATGGAAGCAAAAGTGTGACTGAAGGAAGAGGGGAGAGAGAGAGCAGAGGAGGAGGAGGAAGAAAGTAAGATGGGAAGAGAGAAAAGAGAAGAAAGAGAAAGGGAGGGAGGAAGGAAATGAGCAAAATATGGAAAAGAACACAACATCAGTACCATTTTTTGAGTCAGAGGGTTTTGTTCGTTGGCTTTTGCTTCCTTTTTGTCCTTCACTTTGATTGCTGTGTGCCTAGCAGGAGGTGTCTGAGAAATTCTTCTCTCTGTCTGAAGAATACAGAGTGCCAGTATCTTCTGTCCAATGACCAACCTGTGCAATCCACAGTCTTACCCATGGGCTCCTCGGGATACCTTTCCTCAGGTTCTCCGCTTGATTCTTCTAAGGGAGCTTGAGCTTTACTTTTCAGAACTCCCGGCCCCGTGATACAAATGCCCCGTTCCTGATGAGGGTTCTCCACATGGACCCTCCGTCTGGGTCGTTGCTGTGGGGAGTGTGCTTGGCTGTTCCCTCGGAGCTGCCTTCACTTCTGGGCCATGGTGTGGAAAACATGCTGTTTCTTTAAAAATCAGCAGGCGTCTGCAGTAAACCCTGGAGAGCCCTTCTCATGGAGAGGGTTGGCACAGCCAGGAATCCCCTGTGGGAGGCTCTGCTTGGCTGTGGTCTTTCTTGATATGATTAGCATGGAGACCTCTTGCTTTCGTAGCACATCTGTGCATCTGTGCTTACTGCTTATTCCCCACTGAAGTCAGGCCCGATGAAGGATGGCTCTCCAAAGGTTCATAAGTTTGATGTGCACAGCTGTTCCATGTTCAGATATCCATCAGGACTTCTCTGTCCTGGAAATCAGGTTAGAAACACCATAAGACCATGTTCTCTTGGGAGATTCCTCTCCCCCTCCCCCTTCCCCTTTTCTCCTCCCCTCTCTCTTTTTTTTTACCTCTATCTCTGTCTCTCTTTATCTCTCTCTTTTCAGACAAGCTGGAAATAAATTACAAGAAAACTCTTTTATCTCTCCTGCTTTCATTTGATTGCAGTTATTCTACGAAGACCTTTAGACCTTTGTTGAGAAATGTAGCTTGATTAGAAAGGGTAGAGATCACTAAATGCCCTCAAAGGACTGACCTTGACTTATATCCTACTCATTTGTGCATCACATGAGTCATGGAAGAAGAGACCATGGAAACAGGGCAAATGGTTTCTAAGCTGAGCACACAATGGGCAGACTCATGTATGTGGTAAACTCAGGACAAGCAGCTCACATTTACGGGAAGAGACAAATGATCCCATTTCCAATATAAATTAGGTCCCGACGCTTCACCCCTGCTGGGCTTGCACTTCCTGGCATGTTTACATGGGTTATATACCAAGGTGGGTGGTTCTTGCCCTGTCACATGGCCAAGTCTAAGTAACCTGCAAAGTTTCTCTTTCCAAATTAGACATCTCCTCTGGGCCTTTCTTCTTATTTATGTCATTTCAATAAGTATATTGTGATCATGAACATATACAAATTTACATAGGCCACATGATAAACATAGTATGCCTTTTATGCTGCTTTATTAGATGTGAAAATTGATACTATAAGTAAAAATTAAGATAACTCATTTTTTAAAACTCTTATGTTTTTATTATAGACTATGAATCAGATGGAGAAGGAAGATTTGAAAGCAAATGTTTTATCACACTGCTTTATTGAATGATATACTTTAATTCTCAGATCCAGGGGACACTAAGAATCTACACTTCTTTACTACTTTACTGTAGTAAAAAAAAAAAAAAAGACGTAACTGTGGGGGAATTGTTTAGAAATTATATAAAACATTAAATTACATTGTTATAAGTAAATTTAAAATGCTATAGAAAAAATTATTGGCTTTACTTTTTTTTGCAGATATAAATACCATACATTTAGCTTATAAACGAAGACCCGTATTCCTAAATAATCAATTAGTTTGGATAATACAATGGAAGAGAAAGTCCTGATTTTGCTAGGTTGTCAAGATATGCCCTTCTCATTGTATTATCTAAGCTTTACCTTTCAAATATCTCAAGTAAAAACAAGAAATCAGCTGATGGTTTTTAAGAAAAACGAATCCACTTTTACTGCTTATATCAGCAAGCAATTTTCTCCCTCATGTTTTTATTATAAGACTTTAGGAGCAAAGAGGAAGTTCATTGTGATTCAGCGCAAGTAAAGTTTGCTCATAACCATATCAAACATTAACAATCATTTCAAAAGACAATCATTACTCCAATATATACTTTTTGATTAATGAAATTGCTAACATGTTAGTTCTGATATTCTGACTATATTTAACAAAATTAAAAAAGATCCATAAGATGGCAAAAGTAAGTTTCATCAGAAAGTCTCTTTTAAATATGTAGAAACTAAGGAGTGTTAGTTTCAAACAATTGAATAAAAGTCCTTCTCATTTGGACTCCTGTCTTACTCACACCAAGCAATACCACTGCGGGATGATTTTCAAATTAGCTAGTCTTCTCTTAAAGTAGGGACTGTCCTTTTGCCCTGGATTTATGCTTGGTTTTGAAGGATGAGTTCTCTAGGTCTTGGGTAGTCTCCTTCTTAGGATCTGAGAGGAAAGGAAGGAAGTAAACAGGAAATTGCCCTGAGGACATCCTTGTCTGGTTCCAGACAAAAAGCACGTATTCCATTTATTTTCTTAAGAGTAATTTGCTTAAACAAATTAAATGTACTGAATTACATGTTTACATAGTAAAATAATAATAATAATACTAAAATTCCAAGATAAGATGCTAATTGCAGCTTCCAAAATACCCTTTAAAATAATTATTTTCTCTATCTAATAATTATTATCAAATTAGCTGGTGGATACTGTACCTCACGTAACAGGAAAAGGAAACCTTAGGTATGACTGAACAAATAAAAAGGTTTGCATGCAACCAGCCCTTTGATGTGTACAGCGTTTTCATGCTGATGGTAGTACCTTAAACTGCTGCAAACTCAAACGATGTTTTTATGAAATGTGTTTCATTTTTAAACCATCTCTAAGAAAGTCCTTAATTCTCTTTAAAGCCCTTTGTGTAATATTTTTCATTTATAGTCTTTGCATGTTTAGTGAATGCTAATAATACAAAATAAGTAACCCGTATGGACCTGAATTTCAGATAAAAACCCTGAAGTTATTTGTATAAAAGCTAGACACAGGGACCTAATTTTTGCCTTTAGGTGCTGAAATATTATATCTTGAACAACTTATTGGTTCAAGACCATCAGTATTCCTGTAAATACAAGTATTGCTTTAAAGGCAAGTGGAAGGCAAATACCTTCCACTTGCCCTAAAGGACACAAAGTTCCAGGGTTGTACAGAATCCTCAATTAAATGGCTTAAATTAATGAAAAGTCACCTTAAATATTAGTAAAAGATGTATTAATCTGTGTGCTGTTTACTTATAATCAGAACGTAACAACTCAAGTTTAAGAATGCAATTATTTTTCAAAATTCAGTTTTATCAACATATTTCATTCTACATGGTAAGTTAAAAAAAAAGTCTCTTCTCTGTCCATATTGCATTTCCCCCAGCTTTATATAGACACATGTTTTAGTTTTAATGCTACCAGCATTTGGACAGCCAGCGATCCACAAACAAAATGACTGTTGAATTGCTTTTCGTCACACAGAAAACCTAGGAGTTCATTAGGTGTGAGGGATAAGGGAGCAACTAAGCAGGAATGGGAACGAAGAAGCCTAGACACGCTTCCAGCGTTCTGACCATGTCCTGATGAACAGGGCATGGGCCCTAGGAAAAGAGTGAAGACAGAAAAATCGCTCCCCATGGAAGACGTTAAGAATTTCTCAAATAACAGAATGAGTGAGCAAATCAAGGGAACCACCGCTCTGCTACTGTTTAAAAGACTCTAGATAACAATGTAAACATGTCAGGGAGAGAACCATTTATTTCCTCAGTTTTCCTACTGGGTGAAAGTTGTTCTTTGTTGCAGGGGACTGGAGTCCTTTCAAACATTGTGATTTTTAAAAAAATATTTAATGTCTCTTAATCGAGTAAAGGCATTTACTACATTTTTTTTTTCAGAGAATGAGATGAATCAAGGAATATATTCTTTTTTTTTAAATATATTTTATTGATTTTTTACAGAGAGGAAGGGAGAGGATAGAGAGTTAGAAACATCGATGAGAGAGAAACATCGATCAGCTGCCTCTTGCACACCCCCTACTGGGGATGTGCCCGCAACCAAGGTACATGCCCTTGACCGGAATCGAACCTGGGACCCTTGAGTCTGCAGGCCAACGCTCTATCCACTGAGCCAAACCGGTTTCAGCAAGGAATATATTCTTAAATGCTTCTTGATGACTCTTAGCAAATTACAATGTGGGGGGGGGGTGGTGTCGCTGAGGGGGGAGAGGGAACATCTCCTTCCTGAGTGACATTGAATGACATTGACAAGAAGATGGCAGAAGGGGCTGTTCATGTTCTATGTTTGAAGGAAGGAGGAAGCGGTGTTCTATCTCTGAGATTTGGATTCTAGGTTCAGCGTATAGTTTTCTTAAAACGAAGAAGCCCCTGGTGTATCCAAAGCAAAGAAGTGTTTGTTAATGGATCATCCCTGAATCTGGGAACGAGGAGACATTAATTGAGTTCCATTCAGCCACTACCAAGTTGAAAGTCTTTAGATCAGTTACTTAACGTGTTTACTTATCATTATTCACCACATCATAAAGATGATCTCTTTCAGAGATAAAGTGATAGTGACCTAAAATAGCAAAGAGAAAGATGCTTTAAGACACGAAAACATCTGCGTAAGCCATCGATAATCTCTGTGCAGAGCATTGCAGCTGCTAGAATTCTAAAGTAGCAATCCACAAAACTTCTCACTGCCCTCATTTTTGTAAGGTAAAGACAAAACTTTTCCAAAAGTTGGGTTAATTTCACTTGCATGGGATGCAAGATATCAAAATTCATACTCGAAAGACTCGGTATATGGCACAGTCCATTTTACTTTCATTTTAAACTGCAGCATATTAAAATACAATCCACACATTTGTCAAACAGATTCATAAACCCCCAGAATTTCAATATGTTTATTGGTATAAAGATCCAAGTAAGGGGAAAACTTATAATTTGTCATCCACTCATCTCACCCAATCTAATCCACCCAACGATTCTAGCAGATGTGCAGTGGGTAGAGATTTATTTGCAATGAGACTGAAAGACAGCACTGCCCATATCTGAGCGTGGAACTGCTGGCTTCGTAGGCGCCCATGCCCTCATCGTCTGCATTCTGCAGTCACCGTTGCTATCATAACATTCGTGTGCTGTCAGCGCTCCCATGTTCAAACAAATTAGCGAGATGATTAATGAATGTCAGAGACGGCGTGTGGATTCTCTGTGCTGCCGTCCTGCCCGGTGTGAGACCCACTGGCCCCCGAGTGAGTGAGATGATTTCTGGGTCCAGCAACGCTCCCGGGCTCCTGGGAAGCGTGCAGGGACTGTGTCTGGCCCCCACGTTGCATGTGTCCGCAGGATGGAGGATGCCCCTCGTGCCCTGGCAGCTGGAGGACAGAGCCGAGGGTGTTTGTTTTTGTTCTTTTTAGGATAAAACAGAAGGAGGTTAGTCCATTGAATAGTGAGCATTTTCAACCCAGAGTAAAAAGTTGGAAGACGAAATCCCTGCAATGATATAGACTGATTTTTCAAACAATGCTTGCAGGGTTTTTAGGAAGAGCTAACGGTCACAGATGTCCCCTTACCTCACGTCCACGTACTTCATTCAGTTTGGTTATGTACCTCATCGGTAATACATTTAAGGTTCATTTGCTCCTGTTTGTATTCCCGTGTAGGGTTCTTCCCGCCCCCCTCAATAAAAAAAAAAGGGTTGATTTTATTTGTTACTTTGTAGTGTTTGTATTTACAAAGAAAGCATATTCAGAGCCACACCACGTCCTCATCCTCTCGAATGTCCTCTTCCTAGTCTCCCAGAACACTATTCCACTCTGTTTGCACCCACCTTTGCCTGATCTATAACGTTAGTTTCTGCTTATTGTTCCTGTAATTTCTTTTTGTCAAACGAGAAGATGCATGCATATTCTTATACCCTCTTCATTCTTTCCTGTAACATACTGTAGCAAATGTCATTAACTTTTTTCACTTAGCAATATGTCCCAGAAATCACTCCCTCGTAGTTTCTAGAGATCTTCCCGTTTGTTTTCCCAGTCGCATAGTATTCTCCTGTGTGATTGTACCATCCTTGATTTAACCACTCTCCTAAATGTAGTCACTTAGCTTGCTTCCAGTATTTTGTCGTTATAAACAACAATGCATGAATAATTGTATTTTGTACTATTGAAAGTATAATTCTACGGCACATTTCTAGAAGTGGGGATGCTGAGCCAAAAAAGAAGTGTCTGAGGAGTTTTTGACAGGTATTGCTTTATCTCCCACTGGAAACACGGCGAGATTACATGGTCTACCTTCTGTGTATGAGAGTACCTATTTCCCTGCAGCATCACTAACAGAATTTGCTTCATTTTTCACCAATCTGATGATAAAAAAATAATATCTCAGTGGGTTTTTTATCTCTTCAATAACTTAAGAAGGAGATTAAGTATCTCAGATGTTAAAATCTTTATGTGTGGGTGTGTGCCACAAATTTTAATAATAGTGGTGATAGGTGTCTGCAAAGCCACTGTGCTCATTTTAGGGTAATTGTCGGATTGTTTTTGATCTCTTAGGTTTGAGTAAGGTGTTCTTGATCATCTTAAGGAAATGCCTTATACTTCTAGTTCTATAAATTTTCTTTAAAAATGAGGAATGAGTTTAGATTCTAGCAAATGAGTCCTTCTATCATTTGATAAATGTACTTTTGGACAAAATAAAATGGATTATATCCATAATTTCCTTTTAAAAATAACTATTTCAAATTAATTATATTATTTATCAGTTAAAATTGTCAACTTATGACCTTAGATTTGTTTTTACTAGACCTTTCTTTTTTCATTTAGTTTTCACTAGACCTTTCTTGGGAGAACTTGGCCCTCTTACTTTAAGCAAAAAGGCTATAGCGAAGCACAGAATGAACATTCAGCTGTGCTGTTTTTAATTTCTTTTTCTACGTTATAGGAAACAAAAATGACTATGTCTATACATTTGTGTTTGAATGTATATAGATAAAGATGTGCTGCATACATGTATTAATCATGTTCATACTCCACTCACAACGCATGCTACATTGAATCCATACTTTAGCTATGGCAGTCTTATGTAACATCACTGTTCTGTGTTCAACGTCTCCTATTATTTGTTCCAAAAATCATTTTATATCCAGATCCTCCACTTAACCAAATAAGAGGAGATCATGAATGATTTCACTTTTGCCTTAGGCTTTTATTGATTTAGTGTGGAAACCAAGGAAATTAATTGGTCAGAGAAAGACATAGTTTTGTTTTGTTTTTCATTTCTGAATTGGCTTTCCTTTACAGTATTTATCTGACCCCTTTACATTAATGCATACTTATTGCGGGAAATGAAACCACCCAAATGCCATGGTAGCATCGTCTTTCTGGCTGTTGCCCCTGGTAACAACACCTCAGTGCCCATTAGGTGGCAATGATGTCGGGGCTGACACCATTGGTGTCACCAGCAAAAGCAAATAAAAAGATCTGTGTATTTTCTCTGCTAATGAAATACCCTAAATACTTAGGCCCTTTTCATCACAGTATTTCACCACTAATAGACAGAAAATATGCATGTGTCCGGCTGTTCCTTTACATTTTATTTTTTATTGTGTTTTACTTTTTAAACATCTACCTTTTACTACTTCCTGGATCGCATACCTGAACAGAATCAGAGCGAAATCCAACCACAAGTAACTGGCATCTGTAATCAAAATATACCTCTAGAGGTTTCAGGTTTGTTTTTCTCTCTGTACACATGTGGTCTATAGACGTGTGGTATTTAAAAGCCTGTGTGGGTAGAATACCCACCTCAATGTCTTTTACAAAAATATCCCTTTATTCCACAGAATGCATCGAGTCAGTCTATTAGCATACATGTTTTTGCCTCGTCCATATCACAAATTGCAAATAAAAATGAAACATTGAAACAATTTTTTAAAATCATCAGCAATAGGCAACATCTTAGATCAGGCATGATGCTGGGAATCAAGTCTCATTCCTCACTCTGAGTTCTCTCACTATCAGAGCCTTAGAGAGCGATTGGGACTTAAAATATGCATTTTTAATGAAGGCAGCAAGCATTTCCGCAGTCATAGCATGGTATGTTGGTTTGAATGATCATTTCAGCGAATCTGTATCTTAGGGGAAAAGTAAAATGTGCACCACTTATTTACATAGTTAGTGCAACATTATCCCATCGATGTATCTCTTTTGCTTAGGTGTGGAAATGCCGCTGTAAGTCTTTTTTCAAGGTGTGAAGAACAGTGCTTAAAATAGTCTTTCTAAGATGTTAAAATAAAAATCATATTTAGTAGGCTCTACTCTATTTGAAATACCGTATTCTCCCTTCCCACATTTCATTTGCAATTAGGAAATTAATTGGCAATTTTTAGTTTTTATTAACCTAAGCGTGGTCAAAGTCAAACCCACCCTTTGTAAAATGCAAGCCCAGGTTCCCTTTGAGTGATTATATAAAGTAAAGAACTCCTAGGTCCCCTTCAAATGTTAGCTTCTGTTACAGTAAAGCTTTTACCTCTCAAGTTCACTACAATACAGTATCAAGTTCACTAAAATACAGTATCAAGTGACTGTTTGTTGGGTCTTAAGCCCTGTTTTTTTTAAGCTCTGTTTCATCTTCAAGACTTCCCATCCAGAATGATGTATAGGAGCATCCCTATACACACACACACACACACACACACACACACACACCCCTTCCCCTCAGTCTCTTGCACATAGCCTATCCCCACTGAATATGCTTTGAGTGCAAAATGTTCTCATAATAACCACCATGTTTTTAAATCTCATGAGATTAGTATCATCATCCTGATGTTGAGGTGAGGAACCTGAGGCGTAGAACACTTGATCAAGGTCATGCGGCCATAAAATAGTAGGGCCAGAATTTGACCCTTGAACTTGGTCCCCTACACCTCCCAACAAAATGCAAAGAGGACCCTCTGTATGGGAGAACATATTTGCCAGTGATATATCCAATATGGGGTTAATTTCCAAAATACATAAAGAACTTATACAACTCAACACCAGGAAGACAAACAATCCAATTGAAAATAGGCAAAGGACAGGAATAGACACTTCTCCAAATAGGTCATACCGACATATGAAAAATGCTCAAGGTCACTAACCATCAGAGAGATGTACATAAAAATGACAATGAAGTATCACCTCCCACCTGTCAGAACGGCTACTATCAAATCAGCAAACAACAAGTGCTGGTGAGGATGTGGAGAAAAGGGAACCCTATGCTGACTTTAAAGACGCGGAGTCTGACAGTCCTTTCTTTAGTTGACATGATCAGAATAACTCCAGTTTTGAGACTCACTCAACACACATGCAACACAGAAACAAATTTGTTGGAATACTAGCCTTTCAACCTATCTCAAAACAACATGTTCTGGTGAAAAGAAAGTTCTCAACCGTTGCTTAGGCTATTTCTAGTAATACATCCCCTTTTAATCAAATGGGTTTTTATTGAATCCCCTTTTGTATGCATCAAAAAGCAGCAGAACAATTTTTCAGAGTAATTAGCTGCGTGGCGCAGGGACGGTTTGTTCTCAAGAAGGAGCATTGGGCAACTTGTGGTGAAACACGCAGAGCGAGGCTGGAGCTTGAGGAGAAGCAGGTTGCATTGTTGACGTTGAGAGAGCTCCCCCATGCTCCCTCATTTATTTTCCTTGGTGTTAATCTTTGTTTATCATCGCCAGGCCTAGAATAATAGTGCTCCGAGGGCCAATGCTGAGGAAGTAGAAGGAAGCCGAAGTTCATGGTGTCAGGGGCACACAGTGCCACCCTCCCAGGAACGGGAAGGGAACCTGAGAAACCTCCAGGCAATTACAATTTCATTTTCATATCCTGACTGACAATGCGCTACTTACCTGCTGTGGGATTTGAGCCTCTGGCCCTATCACTGTTTCTGCAAAAAGGAACTGGAACAGATACGGGTATTTTAATAACAAGCCGACACTACCTGACTATAGATGTGAGTGTTGTTGTCATTTCATATAATGGAAATGCTTGCATTAGCGAGTAAGGTCAATAGAAAAAGTTGGATGCTCTAGGTAATTTAAAAAAAAAAGAAAGAAAGAAAAGAAAAGTTTGGGGTTTTTTGGCATTTATTGGGTTAATTGTTTTCCCCCCCTTTAGCATACACTGAGTAGTTATATAACATAAAAAGCTCTTTTTCCTATCCCCTCAGTGTGTACTGGGACTCCACATATAGTATGTCCCCTCCCCCCAAAAAATTCAGACGGTGCCAAAATCTACATTTTCATTTGGCAAACTAGTTAAATCTATTCATAATCTGGTGCCTGAGTCAAATTTCAGAGCCGACTAGACTGCCTTGGCTCCTGGTTTTTGTTGCTCGACCTGTCTCCGACTGAATTTAGCTATGATGTTACATCTCTCGCTGTAGAAAATTTCTAATAAGGGTGGCCTGTTTTCCTTTGCCATTGAAGGCTTCACACACAAGATTCAGCATTTCCACGCAGGGGCCCATTTGAAGCCACCATGGAGCATTTTTTTTTTTTTTTTTGGTGGGGGGCGGGGGGAAGAAACTCCTTTTTTTTCTTTAATATTTTTTTCTTTCTTTCCCTACGTGCTCATTTTAATGGTTCTAGCACTACATAAAACTCACATGCTCTCTAGTGAACAGATTGTGGAGGGAATGTCATCAGGAATCCAAAGAGAAGGCATGGAGATCTAAGAGGTTAGCTGTAAAAATGCATAGTTGTTTTTATTTTATTTTGCAACACCGGGAGAACAGTTGAAGGGAGATAGGAGCAGTTTAGGGTACTCTTTTTTTAAAAGATATATTTTTTAATTGATTTTAGAGAAGAAGGGAGAGGGAGAGAGAGAGAGAAACATCAATGATGAGAGAGAATCATTGATCAGCTGCCTCCTGCACACCCCACATTGGGGATCGAGCCCACAATCCGGGCATGTGCCCTGACTGGGTATGAAACTATGACCCACACCAGCCGGGCCTAAATGCTCTTTTATAGCAAAACTCAGACCTTCCTAAGGATCATACCCTACACGAGACTTTTCATCCCGTGTGCATAGTGCCTGGTATCTCACACTATGAATACGGAAGTTGGCAAAAGGCACATTTTCCCCCCTTTAAATCGCCACAGGTACACACTGGAAAGGCTCATAAGAATTAACTCCAGAAATAGCTTTTATATTTTGATTAAGAGGTTTTTCTGCTTACAGTTTTTCTATAAATATGGTCAGAAAAAAAACATTAAGACCTCCTAAAAACAGAAGTAGTCACCATTTTCTGCTGTATCTAGCAAATGAGAGGAGAAGTGCCGAATTCAGGGGGTGGAAGAGGTGAGGGAAAATGAATGGAGGGGGGGGCGGCTAAGGAAAATAAGCCCCCATTAACTGATGTTAGAATCTCTGTGCTCCACTCAGGAAACCCAACATGATAGGGTTTTTAACTCTTCTGTTTCGTTTTCTTTAAATTATTATTTTTCCTTTTTTTTTATTAAGGTATTATATGTGTACATATCTTAGAGAAAACAATCTTGTTCTCTTCTTTCTCGTTATTTCTCATCGGTAAGCATGTATGCGCCTCCTCTCAGCATGCTGCATGTTTACTTTTCTTTGTTACACTTTCTCCCTCTTCAAAATGCGAGTGCATTGGTGTGAATCCTTCCCTTTCGCCAGACCCTGAGGGTTGTAGGAAAAGGTCATGAACAATCCTGCTGCCAGGGAGACTGCAGCCAGTTCTCCATTCACTGGACGTCCTTTCTGCCCTCTCCCTTCCCCGCCCGGCCCTGCTTTCCATGCCATTGCACTTTTCTTCCCCTGTAACATCTCAGTTGACAACCTGTTTGGCTTTTTGAAAAATCGTCATTATAATGGTAAAATGTCTGCTTTTCACATTAGATGAAGAGGGTGAGACTCCGTGTCTGTCGTGCGCGTCATTGCTTCTCTGATGCCATTGCCTGACACATTGCAACATCAGAGACGCCCAATAAATGTTTACTAAATGGATTACCTAAAAATAACTTTTAACAACTCATTTATGCTGGCTCACGTTGGTTAGGAAATATTATTTAGGCCAATTGTGGTGCATGAGTTGTCTCAAAACGACAGCCAGGTACTGTAGGTATCTACATTAATTTGGCTGTTAAGATTTTATCACGAAAAGCAAAGAAGCGAACGATAAAAACCACATCTTAAAAAGTGAAGCCCGATTATGCCTTTTGTCTAACAAAGTGTGGTGGTCTCTTTCTAATCTTTTTCTCTCACTTAAAAAAATATATTTTTCTTGATTTTTAGAGAGAGAAGAAGGGAGAGGGATAGAGAGATAGAAACATCCATGAGAGAGAAACATCATAGATTAGCTGCCTCCTGCACACCCCCGACTGGGGATCGAGCTCGAAACTTGGGCGTGTGCCTCGACCAGAATCCAACCCTGACTTCTTCATTCCTGCGTCAACACTCAACCACTGAGCCACACCGGCCCGGCTCCTTTTCTCTTTTAATAAAAAAGACGCCACGTCTGCTGGTCTCCCAACATCCCTCTGAAGGTGGCTGATCACAGGGGGTTCCATAACGTTTCCACTTGTGTATTTCCCACTAACAGACAGAAGCTTCCAAGAAATTGTCCACACGCCGTGGAATATAGGTCCACTATTATCCTTGAATGTTTTCCCCAAACGTTTGCTCATCCCACCCGGGTGTTGTGGAAATCCCTCCATCGTTGCCCACCGTCCTGCTCAGTAAGGGAGAGAACAATACACAGCTGGGGCTATTCGTGTTTTTCACGTAAACCTTTTTGGAGGGACAGAATGAAGAGCAGGGGGCCAGGGAATGGAACTTCGTTTCACTGCCGCCGTATCCTTCACGGTCCAGGCCCAGCAGCAGCGTTGGGTGCAGTCTTAAGTCATTCTCTGTTTGCCTGGCGCCCGCCCGTATTCCCTGGTCATCACTGTTCAGGTGACAGGAGCGCTGCATGGCCAGGCTGTCTCCCTACCGGAACCCAGGTCCCTTGAGGGCAGGGTGGCCGCTCTCCTCCTCTGCCTCAGGCACTTGGAAAAGCATGACAGGTTATTCTCGTGCAAAGCGGATCCAGACACACTGACGTGGTTTGAGCAAGGGTTGGTTAAAACAGGTGACGCGGAAAGGAGCAAGAAGATAGTGTTTTGTCGTTTGGCCACAGGCCCACGTAAACCCCGTGTCCCTGTCCGTGCGAAGGACTGTGTGTCCGAGGGTGGGCCCCTGTCCCGTCCTACCCGCCGCCCGCCGACGCTGTGGCACGTGGTTATCCTGGGCCCAGAGCAGCCTCGCTGCGCTTTGGGGTCCGGCCTCCCGGGACCCACTTTCTCTTCCACAAGGAAGCGGGATCTCACTGCCGTCTCAGGAATGCGTCTGCAGGTCTGGACATGGATCCTCCCGGTCGCCGAGAGAGCTCCCAATGACCCTGGGACTTCAGAGCGACGTTTGTCGCCTGCAGTTGTCAACCCCTCTTCCCCCGGGGCAGCGCCCTCTCTGCTTTTTGTCCTAACGGTGCTGATACAGCCTCAGCCTAGAAGACCAGAGAGGCCCGCAGCCCAAACCCAGTTTTTTTCCTCATTTAAGCACATTTCACCCAGAGAGAAAGCCAAGAGGCTGGGTTGGTGGGGCGGTTTCTGCTGCCAAGTTTGGGTGGGTTTGCGCTGGGGCGGCATCCAGTGCCAGCCCTGGTCATTATGCGCTGGCACCGTGAATTCAGCTACCACACCTTTAATGAACTTAATTCCCTTATTTTGACAGAGTTCCCATTTCCAGTGATTCACACTTACATGTAGACACTTCTCCTATCGGGGTTTGCCAAGGCCCTTAGCTGGCAGCCGAGCCCTGGCTTCGTTAGAAAGGCGAGCGAGAGCCATCAAAGTCATCTTTCCGTGTTCCCGAAGCCAGGCGTGGACCTCGCGGGGCCAGGGGCAGAAACGCTCGGGGTGAGGCCCGCACACGCCCCATCGCCTTTCTGCTTTCCCTCTTCCCAAGGCTCTTTGGAAAGTTCGGGACCCAGGCTTTTGGTCAGAACTGTGAGCGGCCTCAGAGCGAGGCAGCCACGCGCTCAGTAGGCCTCTGTTCAGGCTAAACGCCCTCCTCCGCATCCTCCCAAGTGCGATTCTGTGAGAGAGAAAGAAACAGAGGTCACTTGGAGACAGCGGCTTCATCAGAATAAAAACAAAAGGTGCCCCTGTTCCCGGCCACTGTTCCCTTAATGACAAAGGACTTTGGTTTTGGGGTTGGAGGGCTAATGGGAGGCTCACCTTTACGTAGTTCAGAGAGAAAGGGATGGGTTTTATGTATCAGCAGAGCTCTTGGTGTTTCAAAGACAGAACTCTCTTTCGTCCTGAAATTTGTTCAGGTCAAACAGCTATTAAGTATTAGAACTGGGACCGATGTGTCTGCTTCCAAAACTCAGGCTCTTAAACGCTCCTCCAGGGATCAGCAAACTTCACAGTGAAGGGCCAGATAGTAATCACTTTGGGGTTTGCCCGTCAGAGGGTCTCTGTGGAAAACACACAATTCTGCCATGGATGAGACATGAATGAGTGAGTGTGGTTATCCCGACAAAACTGTATTTGCAAAAACAGGTAATAGACCAGATTGGGGCCGGGAACATAGTGTTCTGACCCCTGTCCTAGTCTATACTTTGCACTTGATTCTGTAAGAAGTTTCCATTTATACTTTCAATAATTTCTGGAGCAGTGGATCCTAATTGAATTTTATAAGGGTCTCTTTCCCTCCTCCTTCATCCATTTAACAGACATGTATAGATTACTAATTAAGGAATATATATGAATCCCTGAATGTTTGCCTTGTTCCATCATCTTGTGGTCTTTTGTAGTCATTTCTATCACCCATCCTTTCTTTCTTGCAAATATCTCAAGGTTCCTATTATTGGTCCCCATGCCCCCAAAGTTTCAGATGATGGAAAATCTTTTCTGTTTCTTCTTTCCAGAAAAAGTCACTTTGAGCTCAAGACATGAGGAGGCCTCCCTTCTGTAGAAAGCCCCCTGTCCCCCTCAGGGTGTGTATACTACCTAGGAACCTGTGATGGGTTTTCCAGGAGGAAACTCTGATGAAACTGTCAACTTTCTACACAAAGACAGTGGTCAGAATGTTCTTTCGGAAATCCCAAGTACTCACTGTTTTCCTCCTGTGGAGTTCTCAGCTCTTCAATAGTAAGGGGGCATTGCCACCTGGTGGAAAAAACATTGAGGGGGTTGCATGGTCACCTGGGGAAAACACGGAGAAGCCCATTTACGTAGCCTGGACAGTGCTGCCTTGGCAATAGCATCTCACTGTGTGGTAGCCTAGTGGTATGAGAACTGACCTCCATCCCTGTTCAGAACCGTTTTAGGTTCTGAAAATCTGTTAACAATTGCATTTAATGGCTCTAGGTGACTTTTTTTTTTTAGTAAAATGAGTTGAAATGCCCTGTTCTTCCTAATTGTTAAAACTCCTGTTCTTCCCCATTTATAGAATGTTCCACTCTTTTTCTAGAATCTTCCATGACTTCCTTCCTCTGCTTGGGCTCTTTCGTTATGGTTCTCAGTAATGCTCAGGAATTGTCTGCTGGTCCTCTCAACTTTAACCTAAGATGTATTAGAGCAACTTCTTTACATTCTTAGTCTTTATTGGCGGCTAAATCTGTTGTCCCTAAGTTTTATCTGTCCATTCATTGTCAAGTCCTCTCAAACCTCCCTTCCATTTCCCACCTTCCTAAATGTGATCTCACACATGTGCTTGCGTCTTACTCCAAAGGCTGTCCCCAGTCCACATGCTCATTGACCTCTCTGTGACCTCAAGGTCAACACCGGAATTTTTCCTCAGTTTCCACCAGTGTGATTTCCTAATTCTGTCCTATCTGCCATCATCATTGCTTCTGTCCATGCTTAATATCACCACCTTTCTTTGCCTTGCTTCTTATGTGTGAGTAGGAAAGCCAAACCTTTATCACCAGTCTCCTCTCTTTGTAGATCATTCTCTAGGTCCAGTTATTTACTCGCATGGGTTCAAAATGTAGACTACATGTATATCTGCTTACCCAGGCCCATAGCCAACTGTGCCCTTGTCGTCCTTCCTTATTTTTTTAGTTTATTCTAAACTCAACATCTTCCATCAGCTGAAACCCACTCTTGCCAAAATCAAAAGGAACATTTTAATTCCCTCCCTCCCTCCCTCCCTCCCTCCCTCCCTCCTTCTTTCCTTTCTTTCTTTCTTTCTTTCTTTCTTTCTTTCTTTCTTTCTTTCTTTCTATAGTCATTGATTTGTAGAGAAAGTGGGAGGGAAGGAGGGAGGGAGGAGAGAGAGAGAGAAACATCAATTGTGAGAGAAACACATCAACTGGTTGCCTCCCGCACACACCCCCATCAGACAGGGGACGGAGCCCACAATCCAGTTGTGTGTTCTTGACTGGGAATCAAACCTGAGACCCTTTGGTCTGAGGGCTGGCGCTCTAACCACTGAACTTGCTGGCTAAGGCAGGAACACATTTCTTACAATAATCACATTTCCCCATTTCTCCGTTTAAATGAAGTTCCCTTTTCCCTAATACGCAGAGTTAGAAACTTCAGAGTCATTCCACAATGAAGTCTCTGCTTTATTGCTTTTATGGAGTCCATCCTCGTGTGCTCTCTTGGCTTCTAAGATGTTTACTCTGAGTGTAAACTTCATGAGCAGAGAGGCCTTGCCTGGTGGGCTCACCGCTGTCTCCTCACACCTAGCACAGGGCTTGGCATATCATGCATGTTTAATAAATATTTGTTGATAAGTAAATGAAAAAGTATGCACAGACCCTTCACTTTTCCATTCAAATTGCCAGCAACTGTGTCATATCCTTTTTGCTTTCTCCTGGGACACAGGAACCCTCTTCAGGACGGCAGCCTCTGAGTTTGACTATTGATCAGAATCACCTCAGGTGGCTGATTCGAGGGCCTGTTTTTCTGGGCCCCATTTCCAGATGTGACTATTCCCTGGGCCTGGACATGCAGACATTGGACCTGCACAATGCTTCAGTCACAGTCGTGGGATGTATCATTCGTTTTTGTTCTAGTTTATTATTGTAGACTTCTATCCAAATTGTAAGAAAGTCTATACACAATTTATACACAATTAGAATGTATACACAATCACCCTCTTGGGCTTTCATTCTTGTTAGCTTTAATTTTTCAGACAAATTAGATGCACTTCAGGGGCATAATGAAAAGATGAGGACTGAAGGGTCTTGGGCTTGATTCCGGTCAAGGTCACATACCTCATTGCAGGCTCTGTCCCAAGTCCTGGTCTGGTCACATGCAGGAGGCAACCAATCGATGTGCCTCTTTCACATTGATGTTTCTCTCTCTCTCTCTCTCTCCCCTCCCCCCTTTCTTTCACTCTCTCTAAAAAAAAAAAAATCAATGGAAAAAATATCCTCGGATGAGGACTAACAACAACAAAAAGTAATGTATACAACTTCTGCCTATTAAAAACAAAACAAACAAAAAAATACTGCTGCCTTGTATTCAACCCTGGCCATGGGTGGCTGAGCCTGTGGTTCAGGTTTGAGCATGCAAATGACCGCAGCACTCTAGGGTGAGGATTTGCCGACTTTTCTGTAAAGGGTTAGATAGTTAATGTTTCAGACATTGTGGTCATGAGATCATTAAAGTACTCAACTCTGCTCTCGTAGCATCAGAACAACCGTAGGTGGCACATACACAAATAGGTATGGCTGTGCTTCAGTAATACCTTGTACCTAAGACAGGCAGTCGGCTGCATTTGAACTTGGAGTTGCAGTTTGCCTATACCTGCCCCAGGGGAGAATAGGGGTATAAGGTGGAATACGGGTGTAAGATAATAGGGGTATAAGAGTGGCGTGCATGAAGGACCTCACAAAAATGAGTCAGCCCATCAGTCTGAACTGCTCACTTCAGGGCAGTAATGTGGAAGAGAAATAAGTATGTGTCTTCTTGAAGCCATTTATTATGAGGTTTCTTTACTACAGAAAAGCTAATGAGAGAGTGCATACAGAATACGGTAAAATGAATTGCTAACTGGATTTGTTATTATTTTATTATCGTTATTATTGTTTTGTTGTTATTGTTGCTATTAGTATTTTAGATCTATAATGATCCTAGGATAAATTGCCTATAATTAAACACAAGATGGAGCCAATTTAAAAAAAAGCACCTCCTATAATGTTTGGTAACTCAATTTACTCATCATCACATTCTAATGAGTGAGGAATTGTAAATCTATTTTGGCAAATGAGGAAGCATAGAATGAGCTAGATTCAGTGTCTTGTCCAATGTCACAGAACCAGAATTTTGTGAGATTAGGATGTAAAGTCAACTCCACCTGAGTCCAAAGTCTTTGCTCACCATGCTCTCCATGGGGGTGGCCTGATGTCATTTTGTTTAGACAGATACATTTATTAATATAATGAGTCTGACTAGAAGGGAAACCCACATCCCACATGTTTTGTGTGTGTGTTGGCCAAACACGAAGAATATCTAATAATATATAAAATAGTCTTGTAGTTGGGGCTCAGGTCTTGATATCAACATGCAAATAGGTCCATAAAAAGAGACGGAGACCTGTAGGTGGTTGCTCTGTTCCAGCACTGTGCATGGTGGTCTCTGGCCACATGTGGCTGTTGAAATGAAAAAACTCAGTTCCACCCCAACATTTCACTTCCTCTCCTGCACTAGCCACATTTCACAAGCTCGCTAGCCACGTGTGGCTAATGGACACTCAGTTTAGATTATAGGGTATTGCCTCGTTGAAGCAAATTCTGCACAGCCCTGCTCTCTCCTCTTCCACTGGCTTTGACGTTTTTAGTTCCTATGCAAATTCAAGAGCTCAGTACTTGACCTTTGGGGTCCCCAGATGGCTATTCCATTCCCCGCACCCAGAGGAAGCTGCCCCCACCTCCAGTTTCCTTTCTTTAGTCCCCGTGTGCCTCTTTCTTCTTTTCTGTTTTTCCATTTCGCTCCCCACCCTCATGGCCTTGCCACCTGTGTGTAGGTTGTCATTTCTTCAGCACTAATTGCCTCCCAGCAGGATGGAGCCGGGCCTCCAATGGTATCCATGTCCCCAGAAGGGGCAGGGAGAAGAGCCTCAGCAGTGTGTGGAATCTGCCCCCCAAGTGTGGAATCTGCAAACACACCTAATTTTCACACTGTCCACATAGACAACCCCCTGAGTTACTGTGGGTAAAGAATGTTTGCATCTCTTTGCTTAGCCCTGCTGGAACCCAGGAGGAAGGGTGAGTGTGAAAAACCCCCAGCCACATCCATTTTTAATTGTATAGGTTTGTAGATCCTTGCGCGCACGCGTGCACGTGTGTGTGTGTGTTTGCCTGCCCTGTAGGGAGTGTGGAAGCCTTGCTGAACAGCAAATGCCCACCAGCTACACCTGGCCACCTCCTATTGTCTAAAAGGTTGCAGTTTGGGAAATCAAAATGAGTCTTTCTATAACGCTTTTGTTGAGGTTTATTAAAAGAATCTGATCGTCAGAGCTTATGAAGCTAGAAGCTTATGGGAAAATAAATACCTGGTGGAACAGGCTGACCAGCTATGCCAGCCCTGGTGGAAGGCATAGCTGTGGGCTTAGCTTGACTCCTGATTTCTGTCTGCATCCCAGTGTGAAGGACCGAAGGACGATATGAATCGCTTGGCTCATGTAGAAGACACCAATTGCTGAGCTGTGCTTTTCAGCAATGTTTCATTAGGGAAGACAGCAGGCCAACCTGGGATCAATAAGTAGGTCCCTAGCACCCCCCCTCATCTTTAGGAATAGGGACTCCTTCCCACAGGACTCAGCACTGCACTCTTGTAGTTACTCGGCACTGAATTTGTTAGCAGAACAATACATGTTTGAAAGCTCACCCCATATTAGAAAACTTGGGACTTTTAAGTGTTCATCACAAGGGATGGATTTGGGGGAAAGTGCACCCTCTTGTTTACATCAAGAACTGGTCCAAGGGTGCTCTGTGAATGGGATGTTTAATGAAATAATTGTTATTTGCCTTCCGGAGTGAGAATTTACTTTCTTTGACCCTCCTTTGGAGTTCTTCGTTTTAAGATAAGCTTAAATATTGACAGAACTGGAGCTGAGATTAAAGGACATATAAAATGCATTAGTGTTGTACCGAAGGGAGAAGAAAGAGAAACCATGGGGCCTCTCCCACAGTAAATAAAAGCGACAGAGATTCTTAAGAAAGCACTGGCGGGTTTCACTGGTGTGCAGGATGAAATGGATTGAGTTTGCAGTGGGCTGAAGGACAGGATGGATTCTTCACCTTGACACCCCCAGGCTCAAACCACAGTCTCACCAGAACTCCCTTTTTATGCATTTTGACCCTTTTCTTTTTGGTGTGTATCATAATCTGATGCATAATGAAAACCAGCTGTTGCCCTCTGAGGAGAAAAGGGAAGTCGCCGCCAAGTGTTCTAAAAGCTGAGATAGGCAGGGGATCAGCTGCTTAGGACCCCATTAATCAAGTCACTCAGAGAAAGATGGACTTCGATAATTCTCCTGTTATCAGAGGATGCATTATCGATGTGCGCTGTGTATTGTCAAAGGCTCCCAATTTTTCTCAATCAATAGCTGCACACTCCATGCGCTGATTGTTAGGTGTATCCCAATCTGGAAAAAAAGAAAAAGCGCATCCTATTTATGGTAGAAGCAGGATTCAGGATTCAAAATGATGACTAATTACTGACAGGGGCAAACAGAGAATTATCTGGTTCCTAGTTAATATAAATTAATATGTTTAATGTGAGGGAAGGACAGAGCAAAGGGGAGTTTCCACTTCCCCTCATAAAATATTTACTATTCAGGTCCTCACCAGCTCTACCAGTCAAATATTGACTGTCAGAGTTCAGCAGCAAGGTGAGACCCGTGGCCATGCATGGGGTGACAGTCTGAGCCGGCCAGATCGGAGTCACGTCCCCTAAATTTTAGTCTTTGTGTAACACCCTGGCTCTCTGCGTCCATGGGAGAAAAATCACCTAAGAATGTTCTGTCAATCAATGAGTTCTTAAACAGAAATAGTATATTTTATAAAGACCCTTCACAAGTCTATGCATGCATTTTAAGGCTTTTGAGATTCTATGATAAAAATAATGACTAGATTGTTCATTTGGGAGACTTTTTTGTTCACTCAGTTGAATCACGGAACATGTGTGTGTGTATGTATATATATGTATGTATATGTATGTATATTCTATGATATATATATATATATATATATATTTATTTAAAGAATAGATGTATTCTTTAAAATCAACTTGGAATACAGCATGGATCAATAATACACCTTGCAACATTGTACATTTTTATAATATTTCTACCATTCTCAGTATAAAGGTAACATTTATTCTAGAGTTCATGGCACACCTTTCTCCAAACAGTACATCATAGAACCTCCTCTTTGAGTGCCTCTGTGATTGTGAAGATCCCTATTGATGGCTGAGAGTGAGGCAGGGGTGGGGAAGACAGAGATGGTTTAAGGTGGTGCAGGACACCCCAAGTCCAGAAACAGGTCCTTCCCTCCCCCCACACCATTCTTTTCATCCTGCCTCCATTTTGATATTCGACTTGCATTTAATTTGTTCTTTCTCTAGCTGCCTAACAAAAGCAGACTTGGGCTGTTTGTTGCAACAGGACTTACACATCTGAAATGATTCAGCTTTTGACACTTCCTAAAGATGAGTGAGCAGGGCTCCTGCCCTTTGTGTGGCTTCTACAGGCGATGTAGACCTGAGTCAGGGACCTACTAAAACTGAGCAAAGCCCCTAACTAGAAGCCATCTGCTCCTCCGAGGAGTATCCACAAAGTCCTTTGGGAAGAATATGCCCCTTCTGCTACCTGTGCAGGGGGGATTTCCTTCTGGCCATTTCTCTTCTGCTCTAATGGTTTCAACTGTGGTGATGTGCTAAACAGAGGAAATCCATGCTCAGGACTTTCTGGGATTTGGGTCAAATGTCCCTTGGTTGTCATTCTAATCTTAAGGTCCTTGAAACAAAAGAGCTTTGTCTCAAAACATGGATCAGTGCTTTCCTAAATTAGGTGAACAGCTTACCTAAACTAAGACAGGAAGCCACTTTCGTAATGGAGTTCTGAACAAATCCGCGACATTAAGACATTTGATACTGCACAAAAATACAAACGGGGAATAAATCTGGCTACGAACAAGAAAAATGCCTAAGTCAAGTCTCTCCTAAATTCCTTAAAGTTCAAACAACAACAACAGAAAGATAACTTTCCTGGTGCCCCCAGTGTTCCTACTGTTCTCCTGCTTTCCTTTACCCTCACATTGTTCTCATCAGGAACCTATGTCCTAAACACGTCATGCTCTACTTATTTTTTACTTCACAGTCGCTGTTCAGAGGAATTGTTTTTTAAAATTCACTTGAAGGCATGAATAAAATAATAGAACTATACCTTAGCAGGATTTTTACAAAAATCACCCACATTTCTTGTTATAACAAGGATTTCCTTCACTGGGGTATTGGGCTTGTAAGATTTCAAATACGTGTGTACATGCACACACAGAGACATGATAAAACCCACCTATGTTAAAACTGTCATGTGGACTATGAGTTTAGAAACCAAAGTCACCATTGCAAGTCCTCTGGAGAGAGAGAGAAATGGGACCAGGGTGAGAAAATCCAATTTTTGAATATCGTTAATAACAAAGTAATGATACATGTGCAAACCCATTGAATGTACACCACCAAGAGTGATCTGTACTGTAAACTATGGGCTTTGAGTGTTTACGATGTGTCAATGTAGGTTCATCCTTGGTCATAATCGTTCCATTCTCATGAGTGATGTTGATAAGGGGAGAGGCTAAGCATATATGGGGACAGGGAATATATGGGAAATTTTTCTATATCTCTCTCAATCTTGTTGTAAACCTAAAGGGGCTATAAAACATAAATTCCTTTTTAAACAAAAGAACCTGTAGCTTAAAAAGTTTAAGTGACTTAACAGAGAGCAGTAGATAAAGAATTACGCAGGGTTTGTCCATCTTGATAGCCTGTTTTTAACCTCTACGTTGGAAACATTAGTGAAGTACATCCCTCCCTAAAACATAAAAATACATACAGGAATGTGGTTGAGAGGACAAGCAGTGAGTCTGAGCTGAATAAAAATAAATGAGACACACACACACACACACACACACACACACACACACACACACAGCAGCCTAAATCCATTATTTAGTATTTCTTCCAGGAATGAAGTAAGCTGATACCTTTTTCGGAGTATATTGTAAACATGACGCTACGCATCACTGATTCTTTAAAAGTCAAGCTCAACAATGCATCTGGCCTCAGGTTCTTTCTTCCTGCCTATTCTCAGGGCTCTCTTTGCTCTTTCAAAAATTTGTCCCGAGAGTTGAATGCTGAATTTCCCCCCACTTCTGTTTTTCTCCCTCTCCACGTGTCTTTCTTGTCCTCCCAGCCTTGGAGCCCATTATTGGAATAGAAATTATTCCGTCAAGACGTGAAGATATTGAAGCTTCCTCCCCCTTGAAGAACACCTACTCCACCTCTCGGCTCACAGAGTGGCTCTGTTACAGCCATTCATCGGTCTTATCCTTTCCTCTTAGCTGTCCTTTGCTTTTCCATCCGATCACTGAATCCTATTATGGAAATTACGGGCCACTTTGAATGCCTTAATCCCTAGGGGCTGGTCAACCCCTCCCAATATCCAACAGGAAGGAGGAATGAACAAAGAAGAAGGAAATCTGAGAACCTCGGCTTTTCTTCTCTCTCTGTGGAAAGACTGCAGATGTATCCCTTTGCAAGCAAAACCCAAAGCCGCAGGTCCCTGTTAACTTTGCCAGGGGCATCGAATCGGTAGATGGTGTACACGCCCATCACAGTTTAGCTGACAACAACCCCAATCCCTCTCCCCCTGCCTGAAAGAATAATGGGCTTTTCCGTGCTGTTTTCCAAATGCTTTATCTCTGACGTGAGAGAACATGATGCAGAGAGGTGCTTAGTGGTTTTGCCGATTGCTCTCCAGAGAGAGGAAAGAAGTATTTCAAGGAGACACTGCCGTCCTGTTGCTGTGTATCCAAAACCCGGGTCAGGTGTGTGAAGTGTGACCTATTGACTAGAAGTCACAGCAGATTGCCACGAAGGTGGTAAAAGAGGGTCCACGTTCTTGTAGAAGTGAACACACATGGAGAATGAGGTGGGCAGTGCAGCTTAATTAGCCTGCCTTCATGGAACTGATGAAATGTGTGTGGTCCCCGCTCTTTGTGTATTTATGTTTAACCCCGTTATGCAAGATCGGTGATTTAAATAGACTCCCTACAACACAGGGTTTATAAAACTACACATGAGTCAGAGCTACAGAGCCCACGTGCTCTCTGTCCCCACGCCTTGGATGATTTCCCCTGATGCTCTCAGTTCCTCTTGGTGTGCCTGTTCCATCTCTCTCTATAACCACTGTCCTCAGGCCAGATGCCTGCCTTCCTAGTATGGCCAGTAGTCAACCTTGTGCAAAGTAATATCTATAATAATAAAAGGGTAACATGCTAATTAGACCAGACGTCCTTCCGGATGACCTTCCAGATGAAGCCCAGGTCCTGGGTGGCTGCTGGTGGCTGGAGTGAAGCCCAGGTCCCAAGTACCAGATGGAAGCCAGTGCTGGCAGCTGGGGGAAGGAGGGCCTACTCTTGCACGAATTTTGTGCATCGGGCCTCTAGTGTGTGTGTGTGTGTGTGTGTGTGTGTGTGTGTAATCCTGATGCTATTTCTATAAAACGTAAAAATGTAACATTAAAGAATTAAAGAGATCCATGCAAATCTAAGTGCTTCACTTGCTTGATCAAATTCTTCTCCCTTTTCCCCTCTCCCACTTTTCCACTCCCTCTGAACCTTTTCGTAACGATGATGGAAACTCCTCGTCATTTAACTTACACTCCTTCCCACAGTCCTCCTGACCCTCTGAGCTTCATTTGGCTTCGTTCCCGGCTGTGAACCAGCCAGTGACAGGCATTTCAAACATGCTATCACCAGCAGCCTCCACTTAATTTCACCCCCCACTTCCTTGATCCTATTTCAATTTCCTGAAAATATAGAATCCATCCGTTATAAAATCTTTCTACCTTTCACCTCCCCATTTTAGAATTTCCTTCTTAAGCCAACCAGCCTTTTCTACTTCTTGTCCTTGTTTGTTTTGGTCATTGTTCTCATTTCAAATATATATAGATATTATTTAGTAAGAGTATATATACACTCTTACTGTTTTTAAACTTACTTTTAACCTGGGTTCATTCCTTCTTTTCCTATTAACTCCAAGGTGCACTCCATTCTATTACTCCCATTAGTTTCCACTTAACTTGTTCCTTCTGTTTTATAATTAGTCTCCAGACTTCTTCTGCTCAGTATATACACATGTCATAATCTCATCAAATCCTAAAGAGAAAAACAAGAAAACCTCCTCCTTCAATCTTGCTACCTTCTCAAATTTGCTCTCATGAACTTCCCTTCTTTCATTGCTAAATGTCTTAAGAAGTATCCTTTACACTCACTGTTTCTACTTCCCCCCAGTGTTATCTGTGCTCCTTATCCTGCTCTATCTTGGGGTTCTTGACCACTTCAGAGGAGATGTTCTCGAAGCAGACACGGAGACGTCCACTACGTCATACCCTCAGCGCTCTCTCCCTGGTTCTCAACCAGCCCAAACTTCCTATAATAGTAATGTTTCCTGATATTCTACTTTCCAATCAACTGTTGCATTTAATTCTCACAGATTGTATTGGTACTGCTTCTATTTTATAAATGCAGACACTATGGCTCGAAGATATAAAATGATTTGCATAGGTACCCAAACCTAAGAAGTGATGACTTGTCTCAAGCCCAGTTCGTTGGATCCCATTGACATTTGGAACAACTGGAGATTTTTTCTGTATTTTCCATGACATGATATTTTGGGGTTCATCATCTATACTTTACTGTCTGTAATCATCTAATTTCATTAATTGGTTCCTCCTTCAATTTAACCTTTTCTGTAGGTTTTACCAAATTTCAGTACTTGGATCTCCTTTCCATTCCCTTCACACCCTCTTCCTCAGAAATATATCTGTTCATATGGCTAAAACTTGCCTGTAGCTCTCTCTCAAATTTTATGTTGAATCCCAGCATTTCTACCAAGCTCCAGATTTTTTATTTCGCTTCCACCTAAACATCTCTCTATGGTTAAATATATTTACATTCATTTTATCATTCAAATGGAAGTCCATGTAATTTTAAACTCTTCTCTCAGTGCCTTATTATCAAGAGCTAGATTTATACTTCTGAAGTTTCTCTAGAACGTCTTATTCCCATTCAAATTACCACTGTTATAGGGCAGGTACCCATCACTTCTTACATGGGATATTCAAATCCTTTCTGAAAGATGACTTAGTCATCCTTTCACCTCTCAGAAGGATACTGGAAATTATCCAAAACAGTTAGTATAGCTGACCCTTGAACAACGCAGGTTTGAATTATGGATTGTTTAAAATCTGCTCGTGAGTAGACCTGCCCAATTCAAACCTACGTTGTTCAAGGGTCAACTATATTTTCCATCCCCAGTTGGGAACCCAAGTAGGCGGAGGGCTGACTTAAGCTATATGAGGATTTCCCACTGGATGGATGGTTGGCACCCCTAACACCTACATTGTTCATTGTTCTATTGTAACGTTATGATATTTAAGCAGCAGTCTCAAAAACTCGACATCGTATTGAAGAGTGTTGTCTCCCAAAATGTATGTTCACCTTGAACTTTAGAATGTGGCGTTACTTGAAAATAAGGTCTTTGCAGATGTAATTAAGATGTTAAGTTGAGGTCCTTCTGGATTAGGGTGGGAACTAAATCCAGTGGCTGGTGTCCTTACAAGGAGGCCATGTGAAGGCACAGAGACAGGCAAGGAAGCATGTCATGTGAAGATGGAGGCAGATATTTGAGAGATCTGTCTATAAGTCAAGGAACACTGACAATTGACATGGATTCATGTAACCACCGGAAGCTAGGAGAAACATGAAATAGATTCTCCCTGTGGACTCTTTGGTTTTGGACTTCTTTCCTTCTAGAATAAATTTGCTGTTTGAAGCCACCCAGTTTGCAGTATTTTGTTCCCATAGCTCTAGGAGACTAATACATC
This sequence comes from Cnephaeus nilssonii, assembly GCF_951640355.1. Taxonomy (NCBI): domain Eukaryota; kingdom Metazoa; phylum Chordata; class Mammalia; order Chiroptera; family Vespertilionidae; genus Cnephaeus; species Cnephaeus nilssonii. Next base: position 6,135,861 of record NC_137090.1, read on the forward strand.
AAGCCCATCATGGGATCGGAAAACTGACATCTAGTTCAGATCAGAACACATCTGCACCCTTGTCTGGGTCCCTTTTCTTGTTTGTTTAAATTCCTGACACATCTCAAAAGGTCATAAGCATACCCTTTTTGTGACAGATCTTGAAAGTTTTCCTGAGATCCTGCTTCACTACCCTGCCTCCCCCCTCACCTCTCTTCACAGGACTTCTCTCTCCTCTGTCAGCAGGACCCTTGAACTATCCCAGGAGAATATATATCCGAAGCTCTTGTGAGAGTCCATTTGGACATCAAAATCCAACTCCTTTATCATCTAATCCCTCTGGTCAAAACATATTTTTCCTGCCTGTTGTAACTTCATAGCACCCTCTCCTCAATTACACTTGTCACCTTCTGTGAGCTATTTGCACAAACATTTTGCCTTCCTCCCACCACTGATTAAAACTCTCAAGGGCAGGCACCCGCTTTCATTCATATTTGTATACAACACAATGCCTTCAGTAATAAATTCATTCAATACCCATTCATTTCCAGCCCACAATACAGCAAGAACAATTCAGAGTGCTTAGTAGGTGTTTGGTCAACATGCCTTGGATCAAAATCAGTGATATCTGAAGCGTCCCCTTTCTTCATCTTAACCTGTTGAAAAATGAGCCTAGATCTTTCTTTGCTTTAGCTCCCCTACCCTTCTGGTGAAATTATTTGATATCAGACACCGCTGACATACCTTCCCTTGCTGAGAAACAGGAAACAATGCCAAGAATACATTAATCTAAACCCACTACACTTCGAAATCTCAAAGAACAGACAGCAGAGGAAGCTGGAGGGAGGCCAGCAGTCACCCACTTGATTCCTCCTTCTGTATTGTACCCCCTCCACCTAATCTTCCCCACCCTACCAAGTGGTTTAATAATTTTATCCTTTCTTCAGGCTGGAAAAGGAAGTAGGGGCAGGACTTAGGTGTATATAAATTGTTGGAAAGACTTTTTTGTGGATTTTGAGGGCTGAGCTAGAGTATCATTTTTACAGAGCAGACCAAGCCTCTAATTCGAGAACAAAAGTCCACGCTCATTCCCTGGCGGGAGTCCAATCAGCAGAATCCCGGAGGCAAGACGAAGAAATCAATAACTAATCTCTCCCACGGGAGGCTGGTCAACAATGCATGTGCGTGGTTCTGCCAAGAGGAAGAAACCTACAAACCAGTCAACTGCGGAACACATTGCCCAAAACAGGAGGCATCCACATTCCCAGTTAAGGCTTCCCAAAGACGGAATCAGATTCGAGAGCCGCCAAGCCCCCTCGGAATGACAAGGCAGAGAAATTACAGATATTAGATCCTTTGTTCTGATGTTCTCTCTACACAAGATTCATTGGAGGACCTTCTGAATATACCAGATGACCAGACCCAACCCCAGACACCCATCAGGACCTCGGATGCTGGCCCAGAGAAATGTGATTTCATAAGCTGGTTCAGCGATTCGGATGCACGGGCAAGGTGCAACAGCCACGTATTACTTCCTTCTGGCTTGTTCACCTTCCACCACTTACTAAATGTTGGCCTTGGGCTCATTTCCTAAACCCTGACTCTATTTCCCCCGATTCTAAAATGGAGACTGTAACAGAGTTTCACCAGAGACCTACCAGTATAATGAGGATTGAGTACAAGACTGCATACAAAAGGCCAAGCACAGTGCCTGTCACACAGTAGGTGCTCCGTAAATGTCTGTTTACTATGACTCCTGCAAGACAGGCTACCTGCCTAATAGGTGGTTGCAGAGACCCACTGCCTGTCAACACTTCCACCGGAAAGTCTCCGAGGTTAGTTCTGCTGTGAACCTGGACGGCGGTATCAGTCATTTCCTGAAAGAGATCAACGTGTGGCCACTGGTCGTACTTTTATTTGTTGAAATACTCTCAGGTGTTTGATCCTCGGGAAGCTATCATCACCAATGATTTTATGAGTGTGCTGAGCGTCATTTTTTAGGGGCCCCACGAGAGAAAAGCAAATATGAATGCTTTTCTCCTGTTCAAAGATGAAGGCCCTGGGATCAAAGAGCCCGCGTGGCGTGGCCACATCCCTGCAGATAGTGCCAGATGCCACCTGCTGATAAGGCTGCGGGGGGCGGGTGCCAGGTTGGGGGGGGGGGGGGTGGACACCTGCCACCTCTCCCAGTGCCTCCCGGGCTCGCTTCACAGGAATGTTTTGAAGTGTCTATGAATGATTTTATGACTCCACTAGTCAGTGTTCCTTTCATGACTCAAGTCTATTCCTGTGACTCTTAAGGTTTTTTTTGTTTTGTTTTGTTTTTAAGCAGGGAACCTTATTTTTTCACGAGCTCCTAAATAAGAGACAGGAGTCATAAAAATGGAGATACTTCCTATAGGCACTTGCTGCCTGCACTGTTGAACTCCCAGTCACCACAGCTACGGAAACAGAGAGACACTATTGGGTTCCCAGACTATCATGGAACATGTTATTCAGTGACCAAAAGGAGTCTATAACTTTTAATATCTAGGTGGTACTCTAGCTCAGCCCTCAAAATCACACTCACACACAAATACAAGTGCACACACACACACATGCACAGAAACACACATATGCACCAACACATGTACACACATAAGCATACACCAAAACATACACACACACACACACACACACACACACACATGGACATATACACACAGAGAAACACATGAATATATATGCACACACACACAGGAACACACAAACATGTGCACACAAACACACATATACACCAACACACATACATACACACACTCAACCCATATACACACTCCCTTCCTTTTCTATGGTCTTAAATCAGATTGCTGGCTAGGATTTGGAAATGGAACCATGGAAAGCTGTATCATTTAGAACTAATTAATACATTTGGTCATAATTTCTACATCTTCACACCCCAGCAAGAGGTTATAGCATTTTGGCTCCTGAGAGAGCTTTAACAAAGCAGCTGACTGCCATTCCTTGATGCCAGTATGTTTTACAGACCTTATAACTTTGTCAGGTCTGAAGGTAACAGGTTCCAGATCTAAAAAGGTTTTAAAAACAGTGGAACTGTGCAATATCCACCCCTCTCCAAAAAAAAAAAAAAGTGTTTTGTGTTTTCCTAGTAACTGTGAGTGTTTTATTTTGTTCTGTTTTATTTTTCTCTGGTGTCAGTTTGGTTAAAGTTTGTTCTATAGTAAACATATAGAAATACAAACTATGAAGAGGCTTATTAAATGTATTTCTTTGAATATCATGATCATGTCTCAAAAATAAGACTAGCCAAAACCGGTTTGGCTCAGTGGATAGAGCATCGGCCTTCGGACTCAAGGGTCCCAGGTTCGATTCTGGTCAAGGGCATGTACCTTGGTTGTGGGCACATCCCCAGTAGGGGGTGTGCAAGAGGCAGCTGATCAATGTTTCTCTGTCATCGATGTTTCTAACTCTCTATCCCTCTCTCTTCCTCTCTGTAAAAAATCAATAAAATATATATATATATAAAAATAAGACTAGAATTTCACCGAAACACTTATGTTCATGTCAGCTACATAACTTTTTTTTTTTACATTTAATTGTTTTATCAAAAAAATCATTGATCATGTGTAGGGACATAGGATATTTATTAAACATCTAATACATAACACTTTAATATATAGTTTTATTGAGAAAAATTATATAAGACTATTAAATCATGTGATTATCTCAAAGAAAAATGAATATAAAGTATTCATCACCTGATATCTCTAGAAATTATATAAAGAAATGCTGTCTAATAGGTATATAATGCAAACTACTTATGTAATTTTAAATGTCCTGGTAGCCAAATTTTTTAAGAAAGTAAAAAGAGCCCAGCCAGCGTGGCTCAGTGGTTGAGGATTGACCTATGAACCACTGTTTGATTCCCAGGCAGGGCACATGCCCAGGTTGTGCGCTCAATCCCCAGTCAGGGGTGTGTAAGAAGCAGCCAATCAATGATTCTCTGTTCATTAATGTTTCTACCTCTCCCTCTTCCTTTCTCTCTGAAATCAATAAAAATATATTTTAAAAAGGAAGTAAAAAGAAACAGGCAAAATCAATTGTAATAGTGTTTTACTTAACCCAGTATATTTAAATTATCATGTAATCAATATAAAATCTCACTAATAAACTACAATAATTATTTTTTATCATGCCTTCAAAATCGGGAGTGTATTTTATATTTATGCAACATCTCCCTTTGGACTAACCGTATTTCATGCACTCAATGGCCACACTTGCCTGGTAGCTGCTATACTGGGTAGTGGAGACCCAAATAATTTTTTAAAAGGGAAAATAGGAAAACCAGAAGAAAAACCAAAGTGATTGATATTTAATATATATATCTAACATATAGATAGATATTGTATCTGTACCTAACAGATAGATATATAAATAGATAGATCTATATATTAGATAGATGTTAGATAGATAGATAGATAGATAGATAGATAGATAGATAGATAGATATGGGACATTTATTACCTTATTTTTAACTCTAAAAGAACAAGACAGAATAAACTCATTTATCAATATCAGAATATCAATCTATGAAATACGACTCTGCTTTGTTTAGATAAAAGACACATTTTGCATGATTTCCTCTTCGGAAACCATTATCCTCCCCGCCGTCCTTAGCATGAGTTTGTAGATGCAAATGGAAGAGCAGTTTGGCAAGTATTTCTTGGCACTCTGTGAGGAGCTGTGAGAAATTCAAAATCATTAAACATGTTTCCTATGCAGTAAGTGTGGAGGGGCGGAAGGAGCCAGAGAGGTCTGCCTTTGAGTTTTCATGGTCAAATTACGACCCTGTCTGAACTTCATTGATTTCTATAAGATGAATGTAATCATGCCAACCTCACAGGGCATGAGTCTGTAAATGAGACCAATTACCCAGCGCGATGCCCGTCTCACAACAGGGCTTCTCAGAGACAAGGTCCTTTTTTACCTCCTCAATTCCATTCCTTAGTATCTACTTTATGAAAGAAAAAGGATTTGCCCCAAATAATTCCCAAGTAAGGGAAGACAGCATTTAGTTCAATGTTTCATTGTTCGGCCCACAGTTTAAGAACCATAGAAAGTTAGAGAATGAGGATTGAAGACTGATGACTGAAGGATGTAGGGGGAGAGCTGGCTTTAATCCTTGACAAAGTTTAGAGATGGAGGAAGAAAATTGCAGATGAGAAGATTAAAGGGATGGTACCCTAGTTGCGTATGGGGTGGGTAATGTACTGAGTCGATTTGCTTGGAGCTGAGGAGGTCCCTGTAATGCAGGACTCCAGGGCAGTCCTGGGAGGGTTGGTCACTCAAACAGGATGAACCGAAGAAGTTAAATCGGCGTGTTGGTAAAGAGAAGCAAGTTTAGCTGAATTGAAATATATTTTTCATATTATGAGGTTGATAAAAAAATTGATCATGATCTCATTTCTTCCATCAACAAAAGGATAAACCCATAGGCATTGGATTTCTGAGTTATCTGGGGATAATGTCCCAAATCCAGTTGAACTGAAGTTCCTTTTTTCATTTACTCCCAAACCATAAAGAGGGTTACATGTAATTATTTTTAAGGAACTCAGAAGGAAGATGGCAGGGTAGAGGGCACCCATGGTCATCTATCTGGAGATACACTTTAATGAGCTCAGGAGCTCACGACCTCACTGATCTTCAAGCTAGAATTTTCAGGGTTGCTTTCAAAAGGTAGTGTTGACATCAGAAACTGGAAAGAGAGAAAGAACCCCCAAGGAAGAGAAAATGACACACTTAGACACACTCTCTAGTCTATCTTGTCTGAATTAATTTCCTTCCTATTATGAATTAACTATGAGACTTCTGGCTAATGTCTCCTAAGTAAACGGCTTATCTAGTGGCTTCCTAGGTCCCATTGGCAGAAATGCTACTCTAAATTTAGCGTTTACAATCAATAAACATTTAATGCTAGACTTTGGTTTCTTGCCAGAATAAAACTATCATTATTATAAATCTTCATGGGAGGAAAAAGAAAAAAACAAAAACAGTGCTTGGGAAACTTAATCAATAAGAGTATCCATGCTAAAGAATGATGGGTCATATTCTACCTGTTTAAGGGAAAAGGAAGAAACATTTTAATTTCACTAATGGATAAAAAAATTTTTTTCATGTAATTACAAGTCGAAAGTTTTTCTTTGCTGCTAATTTTGTATGAAACATATTTGTGCTAAATATTCCCTTACCATACACCTAGAGATGTTTATTTACACAGATGCAGGGTATTTGAATTTAGGGGAATGGGGTCATTGAAGCCAGAACCCAAGGCCAACCCCTCTCCAACAGTAATTTGTGGTTTTTCCTACATTTAGTGGTTACAAAGGGGCCTTAGACTCTGTTGGTCAAGACCAATACTGCACCGTTATTTTATGTGAAATTTTAGAAAAAGGAATCCTTACTCTCATAACCCAATAAATATTTTAGCTCACTTCGGGCGAGTGTCGCGCTGGTGGGAAGGAAGGGGTGAGGGCATCTGGGTGGTGTCACATGAATGAGGATAAATTCCCCCAGAAGGGAACTGCTTGTCCAGTTCCTTTATCTTTGCCATGAAAACAAACTTGTGTTTGGGTGTAAAACAAAATAAGGTAGTAATAAAATGAATTAGGCAGTGAGCCAAGGGTAGAACCGATTTCCTTTTTTTTTTTTTAACTCCATGAAAACCTCTATGTGAAAATGTGAAACCCCAAACAAAATATCCACGTACATATGCACAATGTGTGATTTACTTCATGAAAAAATACATGGGAGTTTCTGAAACACAGAAACATTTTAATTTAAACACATGCAGATGCTGTTCATGTTGAGAATCACCAAAAAAGAAGGGGAAATTGATAAAGAATTAGGGCCTAAGCTGAGAAAGGTAGAATTTCAGGATGTTTGAAAGTATGATTTGAGTGATAGCCTAGCAATTAGACCTTTCATATATTATTTTCACTCTCCTCCGCCACTAGCTGAACATTTTGAGAAAATAAGAAAGGGTGGGGAAAATTTTTGGAACAATGTTAGTTTGTGTTCTGACTGAAAAGAACCAAGGGGGGAAAGACCAAGAAAATAAATCCAGCCAGGGAAAAACAAACAAAACACGAAATTGTAGCACGTATGTGGGGAAAGAAATGCCATTTCATTGCGTGGGAGCTTGATCAAGGACTTGATTTGATAATGAAGGTCAGCGTTTTTCGCCTAAGATTTTAGCTCTAGAGCATAATTTTCGGTGAATGTGTGGGTGGAAAGGCAATGGAATTTTATTTCATATACAATTAAAATATTTATGAATTTGTAGGTGTTTTCTGTACAATAAAGTTTTATATTGATTGATTGATATTTTAGAGAAAGAGGAAGAGAGAGAGAGAGAGAGAGAGAGAGAGAGAGAGACTGATTTGTTATTCCACTTACTTTTGCATTCATTGGTTGATTCTTGTATGTGGCCTGACGGGGCATCAAACCCACAACCTTGGTATATTGGGACCATGCTCCCATGCTCTAACCAACTGAGCTACCCGGCCAGGGCAGTAGGTGTTTTCTATAGAATCCCCGTGGAGATCACAGCTTTGGGAGTTTACAGCATGAACGTGACAATGATTTATCAGAACTTTGTCAGGTTTGAGGTTGATATAATCAGTATACTATTTTAGGCTCCTTTCAAGAAACTGTGTTTCATTTCATGGTTCAAGCATTCAGGAGCTGCATGGCTAATTTTATGGCTGAAATAATCATATTCAGTTTTACTTGTTTGGTTTCAATGCACAGAAAACATTATTTCCAAGTTTCTGTCACTACCTCTTTCCCCTTAGCTAAGAAGTAAAAATAAGACATTGTTATAATTGGCATTCAGTTGTAGCTCTTTTAGGGTTTGTAATATTAATTTGACTTGACTAAAACACAGGACTTCCTGAACTGGAGATTCTGTTGGAGTTGGAGTAGCAAAAAGATTGAAGAGTTAATAAACATTTAGTGTAAGATATACCAGGATGCAAATTTATAAAATGTTTTAAGATATTTAAAGCTAGAGATAATAAAAACCTACTCTTTATTTCCAACTACATTTCTTTAACATCACTGCAGAATGGAGAGAAATTATACTGAGGAAAACAGCAAGAAAATAGATTATGTAAATATGGACAATTATTTGAGGGCAAAGTGAGTATACTTTTTCATAGTTAAAAATGAGATGGATAAAATATTTAAATATTAAGAGGATAAAAGTCTTTATAAAATAGAAAAGGCACATCTTGACTATACATTGATAATGTTTAGCAACATGCAAATAAGCCTCTAATTATATACATTTTTCTGCAACTTCTTCATACATCATACTGAAATTACTATGTTTCAGCCTTTTGCACTCCTTACATTGATGTGAAGACTATTTGACTTTTTACTTTGGGAAGGCTTTGGGACTTGACATCTGACCCAATTGATACCCTTCCCTGCCCCCTTGTGGTTGCCAAAGTTAGAGACCAGGTTGGCCAGTGTAGGTAAATGCTATCTGTGAGCACTATATTGTGGCACTTTGTTTATAGGTTTGTAGCTAGCTACCTTGACTGCAACTCTCCCATAAATATTGGCACAATCACTCCCTAACATCTCGTTAGTGTTGCTCTACACTGACATATGTCCTAGCAATGAAACAAATAGAATATAGAAACGAACCCACTCACGTATGTAACATATGACAAGATGACCTGACCAATTACCGGGGAAAGGAAGAATTAGCAATAAATAGCACTAACCAATTGGTTTGCCTTGGAAAACAATAAAACCGGATCCATATTTCACACTATATATAAAAAGAAACTTCAAAACGATGAAAGATGTAAATGTATGATTTCATTTCTAGGAATGATCCTCTACGTTTTTGAGATCAAATCTACTGAAAGCAGATATAGGCTACATAGATTTTTTATTAATAATACTGTCTCTGTTAACGTCACTTTATAGTGCTAAAATATTCAATTCACCAGAAAGACATCATCATTCTAAATGTATATGGACTACACAACATGGCTTTAAGATACATTAAGCTAAAATAAACATAGCTAAAGGAGAAATGGGCAAATTCATAATTAATAGTGGGAGGTTTTGCATATCTCTCTTGGTAATGGCTAGATCACAAAGGCAATGATATCTGAAAGAATGGAGTGGATGTGAGCAACACAATAAATAAATCTGACTGATAAAACCCATGTAAATACTGATGCGAACCACTACGGAATTCATGTTATTTTCTAGCATCCAAGAAATAGTCATAAACATTCTAGTTTCTCATTTGAATGCTGGTCTCACGAGTGTATTTTGCTTGTGCAAATTCATCAGTCTACTGATGGATAACAAACACTAATGATGCATAATGAAAGCGAATAAATGCACTTATTTATTTTTCTGAATACATATTATAACATGTAATAATGTATACATTTAATGTATACTGTTGAAATATTACCATTGCATCAAAAATTGGAAGACTAAGAAATAAACCTAACATAAGCATACAATATCTTTAAGAAAAAATATAAAAATTATGGAGAATATTTTTAAATTACGGAGTATCCCACTTAAGATTTTATAGGAAGCCTCTGGTCTTTTTTTTTATTTTTTAGATAATTATTCCCTGATACTAGTAGAGTGCCCATTTGCCATATTATTTATCAAAGTTAAATAAACAATTACTCATAGCTTGGCTGGACAGGTGTAGAAAACATACATAGGACAGTTTGGGGAAAAATTTACAGTCTTAACAAATGAACATAATATCAATGACTTAATGAGAGACTAGTTAAAGGTAAGACATCAAGAACACCTACTAAATCTTCCCCAGACCACTCACCAACCTACCACTTCTGTACCCAAATGCTCCGCCCTCTTGTGCCGATAGGCTACCTCTTTAGGCGCCTATCTCAAGGCTACCCCTCCACCTGGTGCCACAAGATCATTGCTTCTGCCAATTATCTCCTCTTGCTCTTATATCATCATTGTTTCCTCTTTCAGTTAGATCATTCTCATCATGATTCAAACACTGTTATTTCTTGCATCTTGGAAAAGCATACTGTCTGTTCTCTCATAGAGCAAAATTTCATGAAAATACTTATTATGTTCAATTCTTACCTTCCCATATTATTTTAAACTCTCTCCAACCACACTTCCCTAAAATTTCTCTTGTTAATATCCCATAGACGTAATATCATTAATGATGATTATCAATGATTAGTCCTATCTGACTTGATTAGTCACCAGGCATTTGACACAGTTGATCACTCCTTCATCCTGGCAACCTTTCTTTACCTGGCTTCCAGAATATTATTCTAGGTTATCCAGAATAGTATAATAATATCCAGAATATTACTGTATATTTTTAACTTACTTAATTGGCTGCTCATTGTCAGTCTCCTTTGCTACGTCTTTTTTTTTATTCTCCTCAACCTCTTAACACTGAATATGACCCCCAAAATCATGACTCTTCTGTTGTGTTTTGTTTGACCTATTCTCAATCTCTTGATGGTTTGAGCCAGTAGTATGGTGTTAAATGTCACCAATATGCTAAGGATGCCCACATTTACATTTTGGCCCAGGTTATTCCATTGCATTCAAGACAACTACTCAACACCTCCATCTGGATGTCTAATAGACTGAACTACAGAGACTTCTCCAGGAGCTCCTCACCATCTCAGCCAAGTCACAAACCACCTCTTTCAAATATCTTCCCGTCATTCTAGATTCCTCTCTTTCCTTCACACCCCATGTCCAGTCTATTCGAATTATATACTGTTGGCGTTATCTACTCTCATAATATCTATGATTTTTTTTAATTATTGCGGAAGATTCCAAGTTGCTCTCCCTGTTTCAACTCAAACTCCTTTAAAATCTGATTTTGATATTGCATCCTGTGAGATGTTCCTAAAACTTAAAACAGATCATGCTCCTTATCTGTTCCAACCTTCCAGTCACTTCACATTTCACTCCAAGTGTAAGACCAAGCACGCTGTGATGTGGTGTCCGAAAGCATCTCCCACTTGCTAACTCCAGTAGAGCCCTACAGACATAGACCTCATTGCTACTCATGGAAAGAGCATGTACCCACCTCTGGACCTTTGAACGTCTTTCTCCCTGACCTGAAATATTCTTCTCTGGGTGGTTTATTCCCTTGCCTCCTTTGTTTCAGTAACTTCTTCTCAGTGACACACCTCATTTTAAAATTGTAACTCCCCCCTCTCAGCACTTCCAATCTCCCATACCTTACTCTATTGTGTATCCTAATAATTAGCAATGTATAACACACATTCTCATTTTCTTATCCATTTTTAGTTTTTCTACACTTACGAAGTGCATCTGTTGTGTTCACTAACATTTCCAAGTTCCTAGAAGAATCTTCTACATATATAGCAGATGCCCAATATATATTTGTTCCATGAATTAATTGTGTTGCTTCATATAAACTGTGTTTTTTAAGAGTTTGGAAAAGAGAGAGACAATTATTAGCCAGACAAGTGAGTGTTTTGAACATACACTATTCTTGTTTGTATTTCACGTGCCATATGTGGTTGAGATCAAGCAGAAAGAAAAACACCCACATTGGATGGAGGTATGGAAAATAGAGTTTGGAAGAGAGAGACGTTCTCCCTTCAGAATAAAAGTCATGGCTTCTAGATGATCCTTCATCACCAGTTTGGGGTATAAAATAAAGGTTAAGAACCCTTTTTTTCCTTCCTCCCTCCCTTCCTTCCTCCCTCCCTCCCTCCCTCCCTCCCTCCCTCCCTCCCTCCCTCCCTCCCTTCCTTCCTTCCTTCCTTCCTTCCTTCCTTCCTTCCTTCCCTCATTCCTTCCTTCCCTCCCTCCCTCCTTCCTTCTTTCCTTCCTTCCTTCCTTCCTTCCTTCCTTCCTTCCTTCCTTCCTTCCTTCCTTCCTTTTTTCTGTCCTTCCTCTTTTGCTACTCAGTTTTCAATCTCCCATCACACTTTTCTTAAATAATTATTTGCCTTTCTGAGGCTCTTTTCCCATAATTCAAAGACTATGAAATCATTGGTAGTGGTTAAGATTTCTAATTCTACTCATACCTGGGATTTTTCTCCTTCTACAATAATAACATATTACTATAGCACATGGTCCCTTGGAATAATAACTACAATTACGTACTCCCTTGAAACTAGATGTGGTGATTAAGTTCCAACCAATGGGACATATAAGGGAAATTGTGTATGCAACTACTAGGACACATAATAGGTCTAGGGGACATCCTCAAAGGGTGGGGGAATGACCTTCTGCTTCCCTTTTCATCTTCATTATGTACAGGATGCAAAGTGGTGGCTAGGGATTGAGAAGTATATTGGATCAAAAACTGGTAGCCAGATAGGAAAAATTGCAGAACAACACAATAGAGAAAGTACAATAATTATACTTTTATATGGACAAGAAAGGAGCCTCTATATTTTTAAGCTGCTGATAATTGGATTTTCTGACATTTGCTATCAAATGTAATCCTAAAACTATCCATAAAAGTTCTGTTTCCCAAAGATGGAACCTAAGATGAACCTGCTTCTCTCAGATGTCACGTACAATTGTAAAATAGCCAAAAAGGCACAGTTACCGACTAAGCCAAATGGACACTGACCTTGGAATTGGAGTAGCTCCTAGAAATCCTCTAAGGTACTAGTAATTGATAGATCTTGTAGAGGTCAAGGGGATCCTATGGCATGGCCAGTCGGGCTAGGATGATCATGGAGATTTCAGGGAACTGGGATAAGGGTCTCTTTATCAACAAATATGGGAGTGCTTCAGTATTTTAATAACTCAAGTGGTTATAAAAGTGAGGATCATTTCAATATTAGCTTCTTTTCTTGTGATAGTAGTGCTGTTAGAGTGAAATAGGGGTCCATTCCCTTTGACTTTTTTCTGTATGATTCAGGTAGAAGTAATTTCACTCCGGTATTCAGGATGACTCCATGACTCTAGGCAACATCAATCAGAAAACCCCATTCCTGAATTGATCTCTGGTCAAGAAATATTATGACTTAGGGCATTGATGATCAGTAGTAAAGAAGCGGTATCTATGGCCATCTGCACCTGGTTTTGCAGTGATGTGAGCTCCGGGCTGTTGGAGTCACAAGAATAGCTTGAGAATGAAGCCACCACAGTAGAGAGAATGCCGTTCAGTGCTGAGATTCTGAGTGCCAGCAACCGTCTTTGTCCTGAATTCAGACAAATTTGAAAACCAGGAGCACCCTGTGAACATTTTATTATTACAAAGCAATAATTTCCCCCTTTCCTCTTAAACTAGCTTGTGTTGATTTTCTGTCATCTGTAACTAAAAGATTCCTATCTGATACAATGAGCAAGGATTGCAATCTACAGATACATCAGAATGGGCATAGACACAGGAATGTGGGCGTTTATTTTGGAAAAGGGAATTGATCTTGTATATAAATGGTAGCAGTTTGAAGAACAAATTGAGTCAAGATAAATTAAGGGCAGCAATAATAGAAAGACCACTGAAAATGTTCAGTCAGTAGTTGATGTGGCTATGAATCATAAGAACTTAGGATACCTCCACGTCAAGATGAGAGGGACATAGAAAAGGAAAAATTAAAAATTTGATAGGATAACAAAATTTAGTAAATAATTAGGAGATAAAAAGACAGCGAGAAGAAAATGAGGAGGAAAGAAAAATTGAAGGTTGACTAGGGTGACCCCGCATCTAAGAGAGAACAAGGGAAAGAAGAAGAAAATTATTTACCATCTTCCACCTTCCCTCACCCCACTTTCCCTCTGGTAATCACCATACTGTTGTCTGTGTCTATGCATTTTTTGTTTTTGTATTTTTCTTAATCCCTTCAGCTTTTTCACCCAGCCTCACAACATCCCAATAAATTCAATAAAAAAGAAAATAAAAAAAATAAAGTCCATCAGAAAAATTTTAAAGCTTTACACATACTTGAAAAGCATGAACTCCAGCATTCTAATTGAAAGAAAATAGATCTACAGCAAGGTGCCTCATAATAAAATTTTAGGACACCAAGAGTAGAGAAAACATCCTAAAAGCTTTAAGGAAAAAAATAACATAGGGAACATGCAAAGAAAAATTATGAGTGAGATTACTGGGAACTAAAATATAGCAGAAATATATCCTCAAAATTCGGAGGGAAACAATCCAAAAGTATCATTACAATGCTAGCCAAACCATCAGGAGGTGTAATAGTAGAATCAGATATTTTCAGACCTGCCAACCCTCCAAAAAATTACCTGCCATACATCTTCCAGGAAGCTCCTGGCATCATAATCTGAGGCAGTAATCCATAAAAGAGGACTGTGTAGGATTTATGAAATGGAAGAAATGCAGACAACTCCCAGGATGATAGTGAAGTCTTCAGAAGACAGCTGGTGTTGCTGTGTGGGTTGAGACAGCAGGAAGGAGATACCAAGAAACACACACACACACACACACACACACACACACACACACACACACGCACCAAACTGATGGACTAAGATTGGGATAATACTATACTGTACTGAAAACAAGTTTTACTGATAGACTAATGTTAGAATAATATATTGGGAGAAGTCTTACTGTTCTTCTTTGGAAATCACGGAAGCCAAGTAAGTTATGTTTACAAAGAACAAAATGCAAAGACAAACTTAACAGACACAGCAGCTATGAACTATGAGGGGAGCATACAAATGTACAAAACAGGATGCAGTGTGATCCTAAGGTACCAAGTGGCTCATCTATAAGCAAAATATACCCAGTCATGAGAAGATGTGCACTGAATATTAATTTAACCCAAATCAATTTAACCAAACTATTCTGGGAGCTGAAGGAAGGGCGGAGAAGGGCCCAGTCACACCTGTATGGGCTGAAAGAGGACCAGAGTGAATTCTTGGTCAGCGACGGAGGAAGGGAACATAGAATGTGTAAGATTTTTTCTAAATTAAAAGTAGACATAAGCATTTGCTTTAGAAACAGGAAGATCAATACCATTAAAAACGCTAGAGGGACTCCATCTGTTGAGCAGGAATTCAAGATGAGGGCATGTGGGGCAAGAAGCAGCTGTTTTCCATCATAGAGTCTTCTATTCAACTGTTTAAACCTTTTTATTGTGAATTCTACCATACATACTGCGTAAAACTGCGTAAAACGTATTTGGGTAGTTTAACAATATAATAAAGCAAACATCTGCATAACCACCACCTAAGTCTAAAACCAGAGCATCGTCAGCCCCAAGGAGCCCTGCCCGCCCCGTACAGGCAGCGGTACCCTGACATTTGTGATAGCAGTGTTTGCATTTATACGTCATTTTTTCACTTATGCTCTCATCCCTCAACAATACAGTTTCGCTTTTCATGGTTTTGACTGTTCGAATGTTCGAGTTTGTATAGAGTTCACTTACATACAATTTAAGTTTTTAAATGTAATATTTTGTCCATGCACGTACAAAACCTGAATTTGTACACCCTGCGCTATAAAGAATTATTAAGTACACTAGCTTCCCCACATTGATATTTTCATAAGAAAAAAGGTATTATTACTCATTTCTCCCAGACGCTTGTAAATAGACCTTACCTTGGAGCTCTGAGGAATGCCTGCAGATTTGTACAAGGAGTACTTATATTTCTATATCCTTAATGACCAAGGTATGTTTTTAATATCGGGCATTAAAAACCATATTAAAATGCAATTTTAACAATAATTTCAATGAGCCATACATGATTCCTAGGAAGAGAAGAGTTTAAGACTTTCAGGAAGAATAGTGGAAAAATCACTTTACAAAAAGAAAATTTAAGATTTAAGCGCATCTCACAAATCCGGTATTTTCAAATAATGGTTTCCATCCAGGGCAGGTATCAGAGTTGACTTTGGAGGTTTTTCAACATCCTAGTGGAAGCCATTCTCTTCCCCAGAGAGGGTAAATTGGAATCCTCCCCAGGGGTGGGTAGATGGTAGCAAGCATATAGATTTTCAAAGAGTGAGCATCTATGATAATAAGAAATTCTTCAGGTCATCTTTGTCCTAAAGCACTCATTCCTCATCCTGACATATTATTCCAGAGCAAATGTGTCTTATTAAGAAGGAGAAGACACTCCCAACATCTCACTCAATGCATGGTCTTCATTGACCACCTTTTCCTGACTTGCTGAATCCCTTGCCGGTACCCACTGAATGGAGCCCATTGCAGACTCGTTGTGATCTGCTCACTCCATTTCCAGCTGTCTCTACCACCTGTACTGGGCGGTGGTGGCACAATATTATCTGTAAACCACCTCATTGCTACCACTTTCCACCTAGCCAGAAAGGAGTCACTGGAACTTATTCCGGGCTTTGGAACAAAATGTAACAGGACAGAGTCGTGCCATTAGTGGGAGCCAAGGATGGAGAGAGAGAGCCAGTTTGGCCGCATGGAGGGCGAGTCCTCCCTCTGTTGCTAGGGAGGAGCTTTGTCTAGTGGTCAGAGCAGGAGCTGGGAGCCGTGACTCACGGAACCTTTTCCTGACACCTCTCTGACTCACTTTATGACCTTGGACATGTCCCTCTACCTTTCTGGACCTCACTGTCCCTGTCTAGTCCTTCTGAGCTCCCTGAGACTTCAGACACTTATATTTTTAAAATATTTAAGCCAGTCGGGAGAGGCATTTCTGAAGAAAGATTGGTTCTGGAATGCAAGGGATTTATCTAAGTAAAGCTTTGCAAATGCAGATTTAAGTCACCATTCACCTGTGTGTGTTTGCTAATTTCTGTCTCCCTTTTCCATCCTGAGTCCTATCTAGTTTCCTTTCGCTCATCAGTGCTGCCTTGGGCCGCTTGGTGACTTTTACTTTAGGCATGTTGTCGATCAAGTGGTGTCTGCAACTGTTGTAACCTTTTCCTTGTGAAGGAAAGATCTGAGATGCAAGAACTACCACAGTTACACCTCATCCACCTTCCCTATTGTATGTTCCCCATTCCCTTGCACAGATGTTATGATATAGATGAACTGATTACCTAGCAGCTTCTCAAATAAGTACTGCCCCTGAGTGCAGAGACTTGTTCTACTTGACCTCATAGTCTGGGATCAAGCACAATGCCTCCTTTACTGTCATTGCTTAATAAATGTTGGGGGAATGAGTGAATGGATCCATGAGTGGATAAATGGATGGATTTTGTTTCCTCCACCCAAAACATCTTTAAATATAAACATGACCCAGGTTTTATGGCCCATCTCAGATGACATCCTCTATAAAGCCTTCCTTGACTCGCCCTGTGGGAAATGGCTCTCTCTCCTCCTCACCATTTTATCTACTCTCATGACATGACTCTATGTATTGAATTTACTTATATGTATCATAGCCCTCATATCAGCGCCTCATAAAGGGAAAGGATAAAGTGTTTTTCAACCTTGTGCTTTCACACAGTAGCATTTTAGTAATTATTCTTTGAATTAAGTGTGTTGTGCATGTGTGTGTATGCATGCGTGTATGTGAACATGCATGCTTTAGAAGTAATGTATCCCCCTTTTTTCACAATTAGTATTCATCTTGGCATCTCTTATACTTGGGGAGTTCTGAAATTTAGCCCACAACTTTCTCTTCTATGAAATGGGAAAGTAGGACCAGATGATCCATTTGCAACTTAAGATTCTGTGATCTAGGCCACAGGATTTCTGAGGTGAAGAGGGTTGGAATGAAGAAATTTAATGTAAATGTATTACTAAAAACATGACAAGCTTTTGGCATCTTATATTGCCTGGTATTATTGTTCTCTTATAAGTCATTAAGAAAATTATATTTTTTATAAGTTTTCCTCGACAATTTCCATTTGCTAATTTTAGGGCCAAAATCTCCCTAACTAAAGTTAATAATAAAAATCACAGACCCAAAGTAGGCCTTTGAGGTGCTATATGGGGTAAGGCAAAAGTAGATTTACAGTTGTGAATACACCAAAAACAGAGTTTATTCTTGCATTATTATTAATTAATCACTGTATTACTTTCCATATGAACAACTGTAGACTGACTTTTTCCCCACCCTGTCCTCTGATCTTTGCATGTAAGAGAGGGAGAAATGGAGGTTTGGGGATAGACATTGCTTTGCTCTTAACAGGAAGCTCAATAAGAAATCCCAAGGAAGGATCTTATTCTTGTGGAATCTTGTAAAACATAGCACAAGATTCATCACCTTCCTTCTTTTTAATGAAATCCAGGATTTTTTGTTTGTTTGTATATTTTTCCCTCCTGTTTTGTTGGAGTTGTGGTTGTGTTTTGGTCATTTTGGGGATTAAAAATTAGTGTTTTGGTTGCAGCAATGATCCTCTGGGCCTCTAAAGCAGATGGTCCAAGGGCTCCTCCTATTAGGTACACACCCATTGAGAAAAGGATTGTCCCTGGGGCTGCGGAACATGTCCTGGCTCCAGCTGAAAAACCCAGCAATGAATGAGAAATGCAACAGCGAGCGTTTGGACGTTCTTGGAGAGTGCATCCTTTCTAGCTGCACAAAGGAACTCCCCGAGGACATATATTTTCTGTCCTTGACAAACGTCTCAAATTAAAGAGCAACAAAGGAAAATGTTGGAGGCACCAAGGGTGTGATATTTTAAGAGGCTTCCCTCGGTCTTTGGCTCTTTTGAGGGAAACAGGTCACAGTTCTCCATAGGGAGAACATTTGTCCATCAATTTGTATCACATTAGGGCTCTAAGGGCGCCCTTAGCAAGGTCATCTATTTATTTGAGATTTAGTGATGAAATGGATGGATTTTTCTCCCCACCTTTATCCATTTTTTTAAGTTCCTGCTGTCTTTTATTGTTCCCTGTGGTAGATGATCCTCCTCAGGGAAGCTCAGTAGAGAAGGTTGAAGCCCCGGGTGTTGATGTATGCTCACATTCATCACGTTTAGGGAAGATAAAGAGTCTTGTATGCAATTCCTGCAACAGATTGAAGACAGTCAAATGGCATGCTTACTAACACTCAAGGGGATAGCATTGGCAAATATATCGTTCTGCCCCCAAAGTAGAGAGTGTTACTCTTCTTACTCGCTGCTCTCAAGTACTCTTGTTTGGATTGAAGTTGCTACATCTAGAATACCACAAAGAAGCGCTTTCTACAAAGGGTCCTTTTATCTGCATGAGTATGAACGGTGCCACCTTTCACTGTAATGTGCATTTTATGCTCATTGCTCCTTCTCTGCAAGTCCCGACAGGATGCGGAATCTAAATGCAAACTTGTGTGGTTTTTTTTCATGTAAATTTGGACAATTTTAGACGGGTGTTGAGAGCAATAGTGCAGATATTTAAAATTTGATGCATACTAAACACTGATGTGATAGCAGGGATTACAAGCAAAGTATTTAACTCTAAAATGTTCTCTGACTCAAGTTTATTTTTTGTTTTCTGATCTTCACCTGAAGCTATGTTTTGCTTGTTTGAGAGAGAGAAAGAGAGAGAGAGAGAGAGAGAGAGAGAGAGAGAGAGAGAGAGAGAGAGAGAGAGAGAGAGAAAGAGACAGACATCGATTGGGTGCCTCCCATACATGCCCTGACGGGAGATTAAACTGGAAACGTTTTGGTGTATGGGATGACACTCCAACCAACTGAGCCACCCAGCCAAGGCAAAATTATTAGTTTTCTTCCAAGGGACTGTACTTCATTTCTTCAGCAGATATAATGAGGAAGGCCCACTGCCTTGTTGGTAGGTTTTGGATTCAATGTTCGTTTCTCATCCCTAACTCTCCATCAGCCTGTTTATCATCATCTAATTAAAATGAGGCTAATATTAACCTTTCCAACTTAAATTGTTTTGTAATATAATCAACAACACTATCTCAGCTCTCTGCTTCTCAGACCTCCATTCCCCCCCTCCCCCACAAAAAAAAAATACCAACAGTGATGTGAATCAGCCAACATACAGAAATAATAATGGCAACCATTTATAACATTACACGACAGACACGTTATACACTGACTGACTTCTACCACCTCAGTCTGTTGTGAGCCTCTTTCTATAGAAGATAAAAATGAGAGAGGCCAAGATCATTTGGTACAGATAATGAGACATGGACAGGTCAAGTGGCTTGCCCGAGGTCCCAGAGTTAAGGGGGAGCGGAGCCCTGGCATTCACATCCAGGCCTTTGCCCTCCACCATGCATGCCCCTGAAACTTCATTCTGTCTCCTGTCTTGGACAGTCAACTTCTTGGTGATGACAGAGTACAGACCCTTGATCTGGTTCTAAGTATATTAGTGACAATAACCACTGCATTCTAATGGGAAATTACTTGATGATATGAGGGATAACAGGATACTGGACTGTATAGACTAGACTCCAAGGTTTTCAAAAGTATTTCTTTGAAAGATGCTATGTCAAGCTTTAAGAATATCAAATCATGGGAAATTACAAAAAAAAAAAAAAAAAAAGAAAAGCCCAATATTAGTAGCAAAATATTAAATGATATACAAAGACATAGTATATAGTGGCAGTATTCTCTAACTGCACACACATGTCATTATTCTTTTCCACAAAACAATACTTTTAATAACTACAGGTAGGATTATTATTGTTTCCTCAAACAAAGTTATGCCTATAATGTATGCTTTCTAAGAATTTAGACCACACTATTTTTAGCCAAATAAGACATAAAACAGTAGTTTGGACCAAATCCTATGATATCTCCTATATAGTGAAAGCTGCAAACATTCTACTATTTTAAATGATAATAAATCAACTGAGATTGAGACGAGTATTTATTATATTTGGAATTAACAATAATAAAACCAAATATCGACTTCTGCAGGATTCAGAGTGGAGTTTAATGGAAATAAAACGAGCCTGTGCAGTTTGATTTTCTACTTAATCCATTGTCATATTTTTGGAACTGAGGTCTCCCTAAGATTACATTACTTGAAAAGTTGAAATAACTGCCTTCAAGTGTAAATCAGACTGTTTTTCCTGGAGCTAATGTCACCGCCGTGGCCTAGTTTTACCTCTTCAGCCTTTAAAAAATGCACTTAGCAACAGTCTGCTTAAATTAAGCAAAAAGGAGTGGAATTTCTTCTTTCTGCCTGAATCTGAAAACAAATGCTTGCGATCTGAACGGATGGACTTCAGTGCACATGGAGCGTCTCCTTCAAAACGGGGCGCAGGCGTTTCGCATCAACCCCGTCCTTCCCTGTCCCAGGGGAAAAGAGAAAAGCAGCAAAAAAATGAAATAAAGTGGAATTTGTACCGAATCAGCAGCTCGCAGTATCCCTTGGCATCAAGGATGGACGCATTTATTTCTCCACTCCCGTTTTTTACGAGAGCCATTTAGACACCCAGCCTCTGGGCCAGCATGAACCACAGCTGCCGCAGGGACCCCTTCACTCCCTCTGATGTTCAGCGACCTCCGGGGGACAGAGGACACCTGTGTTGTAACGGGCTGAGAGGCTCCCTCTGAGAACTGGGCCCGCAGACACACCTCAGACTGCGGCGCTCCTCGGCTCCCGAAACAGCATCCCTGCTCTGCATTGGGGATGTCTGGGCACCGGGGGGTGGGGGAAGGGGTGCTCTGATCACAGTGCCCTTACCTCCTGTCACTGGCTAAGGCCATCACACTCACTGGGCAGTTGCCCTTTATTTTCTTTGTAGCACAGCGCCCAAGGGCGTGCATGTACTTTCAAGGTGAGATGAAGACTCCAGGAAAAGTCAGCTCCCCTGAGACGTTTTCCCTCCTCCATCTCCACGCCAACATTTTTAACATTTTTTTTAACTTCCCAAATTGAGGTGACCTTCGTGAGAGCCATGCCCAGGCCCCAAGTTGAATTTCTCTACTTCGTTTTGTGATATGATTCTGGGCAGCTTGGCACCCTTTCAGCAGAGCATTTGAAATGGCAGGGTCAGGTGTGTGTGTGTGTGTGAGAGAGAGAGAGAGAGAGAGAGAGAGAGAGAGAGAGAGAGAGTCAGACAGACAGAGATATTCTTGGTGGGCAGTGATGGAATCAAATGGCTTGAATGGGAAGCTCTCAGAGGGTGAATGATTTGGGGTGTGAAACAAATTAGTGTGATGTGTTTAATGTCAGATAAATGTGGTAGATTGTAGATTTCATTGAAAGCAGTTCCTGGGCCTTGCAGCTCAAATATGTGCCTTTCTTCTCGCCCCACTTCCCAAGTTCTAGACCAGCTTCCAACGCCAGGAACTCTGAATACTGCAGCCGCCTCCAGTCTGGTTTCCGGCTTCCTCTGGCCCATCCATCTTCCCCTCTGTGGTCAGAGCCTTCTCTTCAAACAGAGCTCTGGCTGGGCCTTTCTGCTGCTTGGAAATACCTCCTGGGCATCCGTTACCAGCCGGGAAAATCCCTGGCCTCTCTGGGTCCCAGCCCCTTCACACTTGCCCCCTGCCCTGTTCCTCTCCACCCTTCCCTGCTTGTTGAGTCAGGGAAGGCCCAGCTATGCCCTGTCCTGTTCCGTTCTTTACGCTATGTACGCCTCTGCGTCACATTCTCTGTGATGCCATACACCTATCGCACCTCCCCTTTACCCTCCCCTCCCCTGAAACTTCTGACCCTAGAGCTGACTGTCACTCATCTGTGGGTCCAAAGGACTCTGTCCATAATGAATCAGAGCATCAAACACATCAGATTAAAATTAAAAATATATACATATGTATATGTTATATATGATATATACAGGATGGCCCCCCAAAATGTATATGCACTTCGAATAATTACAAAGTCAGTGTTTGTTAACATACAGTTCACTTCCAACATTTAAAGGAATCTACATCAGTGAGTAATTTCTTTTGTCAATGCTTCTTCTCAAACTGATGGCCGTTCTGGTCCAGGCACTGCTGATAACGCGAAGCAATGGAATCGCAAACATCAAGAATCATTTCGGTCTATATTAGTGTGCCCTCCATTCAACAGCTGTTGCCAGTTTTGTGCCATAAACTTTCTCTTTTATGCATCCCCATTTAAAAAAAAAGTCCAGTTTAGGATCAACTTTCTTTGGTCAAAGCTTAGTCTGGCTTCATCCATTATTTCAAATCGCTTAAGCCTGAAAGGAGTGAAATGGAGTTAGCTGTTAAAGTGTGTAGACATATTTTGGGGACACCCTATATGATAACATGTGCATACGTATATTTGGAATTAATAATAAAACCAAATTCTGCCACTCTAGGGTGATCTTTGCAAAGGGAGACCTTTCCCAGGGCCTGGCACTTACATCCTGGTAACCGGTGTGCCACAGGCGCCGCGTGGATACAGGGAAGAAGTGTCTGCGTGGGGAGAGCCCCACTAACCCTCTGCTCGTGTTGGGCCCTCCTCCGACTTAAGGAGCACTTCCTATCAGATGTCCCCGCAGGGACCACTTAAAGCTGACTTGAGCTTTAAGCGAAAAAGAGTCTGTTTGAGGAAAAACAATAACATGACTTGCAGCCTTGAAATTTTCATTCGGCTACATGTTATCGTTTCCAGACTGTTTGGAATGACTGAAACAGCCACTAAATAAGTGTACTTTTTTTTTTTTTTTGGTATAAAAATTTGGGGCAATTTGGACAGATGCTACAATTGCAAGGGACTACGTAGGTTGCAGTATGCTGCATCTGCTAAAAAACAGAATAGAAGCTAAGGTTCCCAACAGGAAGGGCAATTATCAAATTCATGAGTCAGTTTAACTCCAGTTGAAATACATGTCTCCTAAGACCGTCCTTCCCAGAAAGAAACTGTTATGATTCTGATTCTAATTGACTCTTGAAGGATGACCATTTATTATTTTAAGTAAGACCTTATGCCTTGAAGGTAGTTTAGGACATGAAAATGCTGACTGGGTAGAGTTCCCTGCTGTGAAAGGCAGAATGTGTGGAATTCAAAGGGGAGGTCACCATTTTATCCTAAGCACAATGACTTGGATGTAAGCAAACATATAGAATGAACCTTGGCAGCATAATAATAAATAAGACCTTGCGAAGGAATCGACTTGCTCCATCCAGTTGCTGACATGGCCTTCAATGTGGTCTATCATTGCAGCACATACGTGCATCTTCTCGGAGATGACAGTAATGCAGTTTGGTCAATAAATATACACCGAGCATTGCCCTGGTGCCTGACTCTGCCCTGGGTGTTTAAGATGCAGATGTGAAAGATGTAGGTGAGCGCTGGGCAGAGTTCACATTTTAGTGGGAAAAGCAAATAGTTAATTCAGCAATTAAAATGCAGTGTTATAAATGATAAATATGCAAAAGGTAGTGTGCAAAGGCAAAAGAGAGAAGTCAAATTCATCATGAGAATACCAGAACGTCACTCTGGAGAAAACGCTTAGGCATTTGAATTCAAGAAACTTGTAGATATGAGTCAAGCAGAGAATACGGACGGAGGTTCCAGAAAGAAGCAAAGCAGGCATTGATTGCTGAGCAGCCCCTTAGATCACCGTGCATTCAAGAAATGTGTTGCCTGGCTGGTGTGGCTCAGTGGTTGAGCATTGGCCTATGAACCAGGAGGTCACAGTTCGATTCCCAGTCAGGGTACATGCCTGGATTGCGGACACCTGGGTTCCATGCAGGAGGCAGCCAATCATCTAATTATTTTTAATTGCTATTATTTAGATTACATACATTTTTAAATATAAGTTAAATCATATTTTTAAGTGTCAGTGAAAATGTTTCTAGTGATATATATAAAAGGTCCACACTAAATCTTATTCAAATAGTTATCTGTTATTTCTCTTTTGTAGTCACTTTAGCTTAAGCAGGGGTGAAGAACATTTTTTCTATCTATTAATCGTCAGTAAGTAATACAGAAGGAAAATAATGGCACAATAAAGTAAAAAATAACAATTTAGGTAGTTCTGATTTTTTAAAAAATGTTTTATTGATTTTTTACAGAGAGGAAGGGATAGGGATAGAGAGTTAGAAACATCGACGAGAAACACCTATCAGCTGCCTCCTGCACACTCCCTACTGGGTATGTGCCTGCAACCAAGGTACATGCCCTTGACTGGAATCGAACCTGGGACCCTTGAGTCTGCAGGCTGACTCTCTAGCCACTGAGCTAAACCGGTTAGGGCAGTAGTTCTGATTTTTAAGTTAAATATAAAGAAGGTTAGATTTCATATAATAAGCTAGAGGCCCAGTGAATGGATTTGTGCACTGGTTGGGGTCCCTCAGCCTGGACTGTGCCCTCTTGCAGTCCGGGACCCCTTGGGGGATGTAGCAGTGCACAAAGCGGCAGGCGGCCCTGGAAAAGCCTGAGCCAGGCTCGGCGCCTGGCGCTCTTAACCACTCTCAGCTGCTCTCGCTCCTTACAGCTCGCCACTGCTTACTCCTTGGTGCTGCCTCGGAGGCAGGAGAGGCTCCTGCCACTGCCACTGGGCTATCCAGCTGTGAGCCCGCTTCTGGCTGAGCAGCCTCCTGCTGTGGGAGTGCACTGACCACCATGGGGCAGATCCTTCATTGAGCATCTGCCCCCTTGTGGTCAGTGCACATCATAACAACTGGTCATTCCATCGGAACAGTTACTTAGGCTTTTATATATATAGATAAAGTAGCTTTTCTTACTTTGTTGTTCAGTATTCTTTTCATTTTATGATTTTCATTATTTTAGTAATATGCATTATATTGGAATTTTTCATGAAAACTGTACCCAATTCCATATCAAACAACTCTTTAGTTATTAAATCAACATGTTACAAGGTTAATCTCAAACTGACTTGATAAACTAGCTCATGTAAATATCTCTCCAATTCTTTCCTGTAAATTAATCATTGTTTAATTCATTAGTGATTTATTTTTTGACTCTCCTAAGGGCTGGGTATATAGCTCTTCAAACAGAATATATCACTTTGTTTTGCAACTATTTAATATCTGTCTCCTCTTTCAATTTTATATAATCCTTAATATGCCTCACACTTAACTTTTTTTTTTAACTTGCATATGCCTCACACTTAACTTTTTTAAATTCTTTTTTATTGATTTCACAGAGAGAGCAAGGGAGAGGGAGAGAGAAATAGAAATGTCAGTGATGAGAGAGAATCATTGATAGGCTGCCTCCTGCAGGACCCCTACTAGGGATCAAGCTCGAAACCCAGGCGTGTGCCCTGACTGGGAATTAACTGTGAGCTTCTAGTTCATGGGTGGACACTCAACCACTGAATCACACCAACTGGGCACACTTAAATATTTTATCTGAAAAAATAAGGGAAAACACAAATACCTGCATACCTCACCCTTCCCATATTTTCATTTTTCTATAATACACCATCACAATCACCACTATCATCTTTTTCTTCATCCATGCAATCAGTTTGGTAGTGACAATAATTTTAGGTAATATTTATTAAGCTTTTACTATATATGGGGAACTACCTGGAAAATAGACTTCCACTTAGCGTTATTCTGATCCAGATCCCGTCTCTCCTCCTCTTTGTCTTCCTCTATGCTCTGTGATTTTGACATCACAGGAAGTTCTCACTATTCCCTCCGTTGGCTTCGGCCAATGGCAGGCATCAAAAGGGAATTTGGAGTGAAAGGAAATAAGATCTGAAGTTTCATCTCCTGCTTCAGTTCTTCATATACATGGGATCTTTGGCAGGGGTTCAATGGCTTCCTGGCCAGCAACCCCACGAGGGGATCCCCTTTTCAGGGCTTACCTAACACTGTTTTCTCTGTGTCTCTTGAGGTAGCATTGGCTTCCCATGGTTGCCCGCTAAGTCTCCTCACACCCCCTCTCCTTTTGTGTTCCCTTATCCCACCTTCATCTCTGTAAGTAATTCCTTCATTTGAGCCTGGCTGGCGTGACTTAGTGGTCTAGCGTCCGTCGACCTATGAACCAGCAGGTCATGGTTCAATTCTGAATGGGCCAGGGCACATGCCGGATGTGGGCTCAATCTCAAGTGTGGGATGTGCAGGAGGTAGCTGGTCAATGATTTTCTCTCAATATTGATATTTCTATCTCCCTCTTTGAAATCATTAAAAATATATTTAAAAAAAAACACAAAAAACGGTCTGCATTTGAACCATTCTATGAATTCTGTTTCCTGGCAGGATCTGGATGGATTAAAATATATACTAATAAATAAGTAAGCCTAGTATAAAATATGTATAATAATAAATAAATATTATTACATATAATAATATATGTGTATGGAACAAATATTTATTTAGCCCTCTACAGAATGTGCTTGTTAGACCCAGTATTTTATGGTCAAGAAAATTGATGCATAGGAAGGTTAAATAATTTTCCCAGAGT
This sequence comes from Cnephaeus nilssonii, assembly GCF_951640355.1. Classification (NCBI taxonomy): domain Eukaryota; kingdom Metazoa; phylum Chordata; class Mammalia; order Chiroptera; family Vespertilionidae; genus Cnephaeus; species Cnephaeus nilssonii. Next base: position 6,163,070 of record NC_137090.1, read on the forward strand.
CACACAAAGCTGTGTTTGGCGAGGTGAGTGGCTGGTTTTCTAACTTAGGTGTGTTTATTTCCCCTGGACTGCAGAGACATCCCGTCCCCACTTTCCTCTGACAAAAACCCATGGTCAGCACGGTTAATACTCACAGTTTTTGAGTGTCTTAAACCTGGGTCCTTTCTATACCATCCCCATTACCGTATGAATCCCTAGGAAAACAAAACAAAGAAACACACAAACACACATGCTCTGCTTTCTAAGAACCCCCAGGCTTTCTAGGCAGAGTAAGTTGGACTGTCACTGTGATTTAAGTTGCTTGTTATCAATGGCAATGAACTAATCTGGTTTCAACATAATAAAAGCTTGATAAACTCAATCTTTGCCTCTAATCCAGTTAAGCAAGTCTGGCTGTAAAGTTGGAGTATTTTAGTTTTTTTGGTGTGTGTGTGTGTGTGTGTGTTTTTTTTTTTTTCAGCTGCTCCTCCTTGCTCCACGCACATGGGTTTGGCATTTATTTTTCCTCTCAGTGGGAACACTCGGAGCTGTGGGTGGCCTCTCTGGAAACCTCCTGTTTAAAATGAAGTCGAGGAGGAAGCATGGTGCTTTCTCGATGAAAAAGAGAACATCTGTTCTCTCCCATAGAGAATAAAACTACAGTGAGATTGGACCCAGGGAAAGTCCATTTGTCCCCTCTCTCTCCCCCTCTCAGCAAGCCTATTTGTTCCCCAGCTAATGGTCCCAGAGCAGACAGGGAGGCAGGTTCCCTACCTTAAATCACAGGCTCTTCCTGCCGGACGGAGACACTTCGACAGGGAATCATCAATTATTGGCCAGTGGAATTGTATTTCTTCGCTGTTTGGGATTTCCAGAGGAAATAAAGAACAGTTTCATTATCTGTCTCTCCATCTGTCCTCCGTCCCCTCAGAAAGCAGGGTCCCCTTCTGTCCAGATGTACTTTGCCTGGCGGGGTTCTGTGGCATTTCTCTTCTTAGACCTCTTTCTGGTCTTTCTCCTCAATCTTGAAACAAAGGCTCCCACCTCCCACTTCCTTCTAAACATAAAACAATCTAAATAGCTCATTAAAACTGGGACACAAAGGGAGAGGAATTATGTCCACGTTACTCCCAGCTGTCACCGTAGTTCTCTTTTCTTCCACAATAAAACGTTTAGAATGATTATTCACTCTCCACCTCCAGTCATCTACTGACTCACTCACATCCCATCCCACTCTCCAGCCTTACCCTAGAACCTCCATGTAAAGGTTCTCACAAAATTCTGAAGTTGCCCTTTGCCAAAACTCGAATGGACATTTTCCAAGTCTGTGGCAACATGACTTATCTACGTGATTTGACACTCTCGACTCCTTTCTTCTTCAAACTCCACCATCTCCTGAGTCTCTGGCATTCTCCCATGTGATCTTTTTCAAGACTTCTCTGGTCATTCTCGGCCTTTTCCACGGACAACACTTGCCCATTCATCTGCTAAATACCAACCACTTCCCAGTGTCCTCCTGAGTGCAGTTTGGTTTGCTGCACTGCAGAGCCCTGTGCTCAGCCAATGTCTTGACATTTGACAGACACCACCCACTAAGCTCATGTTCAGAGCACATCGCGGTGGGTTTCACAAGGCAACATGCGTGGCATCTCCCACCTCCCTTTCTCAATAAGTCATAGGATCCTGTTTTCAAAATAGAAACCCAAGAGTCACCGTTAGTCCTTCCCTCATCCCCTTATCCGGATCACCCTCACCCTTCGGTTAATTATGTCTGTTTGATGCTCTAATTTCCCTCCCTTGCCCGTGTCTTTGTTTCTGCTCTGGTTCAGGTAGAAGCTTTTCTTGAATGTCCATAGACTTCACTTTTCCTCCTGGCCTTCCTTGTAGGTCCCTCTTGTCTTCTGTGCTATAGCTCATGTGGTCTTTCCAGAATCCACAGGTGCACAGTGAATTGGCATAACTCCGAGCTCCTTGGAGTGGAGTCCATGAGCCTTGCCAACCTTTTGTTTCAGCTCACCACAGCCCCACCCACTCTGTGCCCTGATAATCGCATGTGTGGTTGTTGGGAATACTGGTAGGATTAAAGTAAGATGATGACTTTACTCAGAACAAATGCCCTGGAGGCATTTAATGAAGTGGGGCTCTGCCTTCAGAACCCTTTTCCGCTCTAAGGATTTGAGTGCCAGTCATCTGAGCCCTGTCCCTGTCCTTCAGGACTGCACAGCAAACCTCCACGAACGTGGTTTGGTAAATATGGAAATTTTTCATATCCTGAGGAGACAGTGTTAAAGTCTGAAGTAATATTTGGCCTAGGATGAGTGGCTGGGAACATTGGAGTACAGTGTAGAATTTAATCCCTGCCACAAGCGCAGGAAAACCCTGGGCACCATTGGGATTGCATTTCATTTGCACGGACAGTGATTTTATCTAGATACTAGAGGCCCGATGCACAAAATTTGTGCAAGGGGCTCAGTCCTCGCAGCCCCAGCTTCGTCCAGAAGGATGTCCGGTTAATTAGCATATTATGCTTTTATTATTATAGATTCCAAGGGATGAGTGAAGGCAGTTCCTTTAAATTTTCAGACCTTCAGTCAAGCTAGAAAAGCGGAGAGATGAAAAGAGACAGGGAGGGATTTTAAAGCTTGAATTATCGAGATTTACTGCTTCTCATTGCCATGTCCCTAATGTGTTTTAACCACTGGTAATGTGTGTTGAAAGTAAACATTTATGAGTAGAGATTTGCGAATGATTTATAGAAGTGATACGTAGAAGTGATCTAAAGTTCTTCATAAAAATATCTTCCTCTGATTATATGAGGGGGTGGTTAGTTAAAATAAGTTCTTTTAAATTTTTTACGTGAGATGTTTACTTACACTGAAATACACAGTTCTGAGGTTCAACAAGGTTTGACAAAAGCATCCCCCACATGGCCCACACCATCAACAACACCCTGAGACCAGCATTCATATGCATTGTCCTAAGTTCTACATTGTCCCCTGGTAATCACCACTCTACTATATTTTTCTGAGTTCACTTTTTTTTTAAGACTCCATATACACTGACTGGCCACATTATTATGATCACTGAACGCATAATAATCTGGCCATATATATATATATATATATATATATATATATATATATATATATATATTTAGAGGCCTGGAGCATGAATTCGTGCATGGGTGGGGTCCAGCCAGCCTGGCCAGAGGGAGGGGACATGGGCGGTTGGCCAGCCTGCCTGCTGGTTGAACTCCTGGTCGAAGGGACAATTTGCATATTAGCCTTTTATTATATAGGATATACACTGAGTGGCCAGATTATTATGCATTCAGAGATCATAATAATCTGGCCACTCAGTGTATAAGTGATATTGTACAGTATTTGTCTTTCTCTGTCTGACTTACCTCACTTAGCATAAAGCCCTCAAGGTCCAGATATGTTGTCGCAAATGGCAGTGTTCTCTTCTTTATTATGGCTGAATACTGTTCCATTGTATATATTCCACATCTTTTAATTCATGCATCCATTGATGGATAAATACTAAGTGTCGGGGCCCATGATGACATACCAGGTCATGAATAGGTTAGGGATCATTTCCTGGAAGATCTGTATTACGACCTATTCACTTTACAAACACCAATTGCACCAATTTAAGGGGGACTCTTAAAATCACAATGAACTGTCCTCAAATATAAAACCAATTACCATTCTCATAGTTGCTGTGTTAAATGGAATAAATTGAAATAATGAAAAGACATTCATTCATTCATTCATTCATTCAACAAACGCTTGTGGAGTGCTTACTGTGTGATAGGAGTACTTTGGAGATGACACTTAAAACTAGTAAGGTATAGCTCTCATCTTCAAGCAGCATACAGGCAAGTGGGGGAGGTGGATGAAATAATTTATTATAATAAAGGTGTATCTATAAGGTAAACAAGAAACCTGAGGAGCTTTGAAATCATTAAGGCAGTCATTTTTTTTTTTAAGCCAAGTTGAAAGGTTGTCAGATCACCAAAGCAGGTCACTCTTGGAAGAGTTATCTGAGTCTTAACAGGTACACGTTATATTTGCAAAGCGACCCTCTGTACCTCTGGAACCAGGTGCCCTGATCTCCAGTCTGTGAGTTGGGGGTGGCCTTGTCCTATTTGCAGCAAAAGATTCATCCCTGTCTAGGAGATGGACGTGAGTTTTCTCTAGGAAGATCCTTCTCCTCATTTTTCCAGAGTAAGTTTCCATGAGGTGGGTGTGTTTGGTTTAGCGGAGGAGAACTCCGCCGTGCCGTGTTGGTTTAGTGGTTGGAATATGACATAAAGTGAAAACCATAAGTTCAAAGTGTCTGGCTGTTTACAGGAATCCCGCCTCCAGAGAACTGGCATTTGAGTGCGAGATGACTCATCTGTGTTAACCCTTTGGAAAAACACTTTCCCGTGAAGTGTAACACAGGCTGTACATTTCCTGACAAAATTGTTCTCAAATATCTGCACCAGGGTTTATTTAGTGAGATATATTTAGAAACCATTCAAGTTGCTTCAGTGCTGCCCCACATTTTTGAGCAGAGCCAATGAGAAGAGATCTTAGCCAGATGGCAGGTATTTTCCATGATGTCACTGCATCTGTGCCTTTGCAACCCCCATCAGCTCAGTTATCTCTGAGTCAGTGTGTTAATTCTGAATGCCGACCCAGGCATTCCTCTTGATTCCCATTGGTTTGTGAAGCACGTGTCTGCATTATTTTCTGTGATAAGAGAAGACATGCCCAATGAAGACATACTCATAAGGATAAATCTAGGGGTCTGGGAGTCATACTAACAAAAACCAAAACTGGAATACACTCAATAGACAATGAAAGGAAGAGTTTGGAAGATGGCTGCATCTAACCATCTCCTTCATTCTGTTGCAGTGGACATTTACGTACATAACTCTTTGCCACCTTTCTCTCAGAGTTTAAGGCACACTTGTGGTCTTCTTTTAATAGATACACCCATAATTTTTATTTATTAACAAAGAATGTATAAGACACTGTGTTAGGTGAGGTGCTTTGGGCAATATAAAAATTGTAAAATGTTAAAAATATTGTTCCTTGAGCAGAAATTTATGATGAGATCATAAACAAAACAACAAAAAATCTTCTTTTAAAAGTAGTAAGCACCCACCTCCCTTCTTGTCTTAGTCAGTAAAAGCTGCTATAACAAAAAATGCCATAAACTGGGTGGCTTGTAGAAAGCAGAAATTTATTTCTTCACAGTTCTGGAGGCTGGACATCCAAGATCAAGTCACCAGAGGATTCACTGTCTGGTGAAAGCTTTTTTCTGCTTCATAGAGAAAGGTCTTTTCCCTGTGTCCTCACCTGGAGGAAAAGACTAGCTAACTTCCTCTGGCCTCCTCTCTTTTATAAGGCACTAATATCGTCATGAGGACTCCACCCCTGTGACCTAATTACCTCCCAACGTCCCCACCTCCTAATGCCTTCACCTTGGGGGTTAAGATTTCCATATATGGATTACAGGTGGGGGGGGGAGGAACACAGACATTCAGACCATATCACCTCCCATCTTTAGACTGAGTAAAGCCGGTGTATAAAAGACCAGAGGAGGCAAAAATATATTTTTTACCCCCTTCAACATGTTAATGATCTTGGGAAAGAGTATCGATGAAATAGTACCCTTGGTATAGTTAGGAAGTTCAAATGTTGAAGCTATAACTCTCTTAGCTGAGTGAATATTGGTAAGTGGCAGGACTTTTGCTGTATTAGGTCTGAAGAGAAGCAAATGCTTAATTGCAGCAACACTGTCTTCTTGCTAGGCTGGATATTTCTAAGTGGAAAGACGCTCTGTTGAGTTTCTTGACGTGTTTGGATATATAAAAGTGAGCTCAGAAAGGAAAATGAGATTATGAGGACAGAAATCACAAAGCATTCAGGCAGGCCTGTGCTTTCCTTGGTCTTGAAATTGCCCAACCTTACATAGATCTCAAGGGGCAGAGAAGACCCAGATTTGTACATGTAGGTTTTTAGGGAAAACATGGGCATATCTAGGACTCAAGACCAATGGTGGATTTGTGTTCCTCATGAAAATTTTATCGCAGCATCTAGTACTCACTCTCCACGGCATGATTCGACTTTGTACTGCAAATATTTCATCAAAACAAAACAAACAGAAAACTACAAAAAAATAAAATAAAATTTACTGTGTCCCACACTTTGCCTCTGGGATATACGCAGAAGTGTTTCATGAAGAAGAGAATATGAAGAGGGGACAAGATACCAAGAAGACCCCAGGCACCCCAGCAGTCCTTCAGAGCCATGACCTGCTAGGCAGCAGGCACAGCCCCTGGGTGGGGATGCCCAGGAGGGAGGTGGCTCAGGACCCACCCTCAGGTGAGGCCACCGGCTAGCAGACATGGCATAGAAGACCAACCACAATTACTAGCTAGTCCTTCCGAACATTTATGACTTTGTGGACTCTATGTGATTATTCATATTTGCCCAGAAGCTTAAAAGCCAGAAATGACTAAAAGGTGGCACAGGAATCCACTATTTCAAAATCTATGAGCCAGGTTGTTCCGAAAGCATTTCGTCAACTTCACTTTTCTTCTCGTGAATTTCTGACGGCGTTAGCAATGGCAAAATCCTGGGCGAGGCCAAGCTTGCCTCCAGGGCGTCCTACTTCAAAGTGTTGAGAAATGTATAAACCTTCCCGTTAGCCTTGGGTCCCTCATTCTGGATTTCTAGCTGAGTTCCTGTTTCCTATCAAAACTCAATATTCTAGACTTCTCCAGAGTGCTTGCTCCTAGCCTTTGCTCTGAATAGTCCATTTCTGTGTGTTCTCACAACCTTCTCTCTATTGATGGATTGCTACCATAAACCTTTAATTTGTAAAAGGGTTGTTGTTAGTCTTAGGTATTAATATCTGTTTCCTCCTCAAAATTTCTCAGGGAAAAAACATCCTGACCACAGTGTTGGTTAGAAATGGAAAGATAAGACCTGGTGAAATTTTGGAGCAGAAGGAAGTTTGGGGATTGGGAGGAAATGTTAGTCGTAGATGAACCAATGGCTGTCCACTCCACGAAAATGGGTGCCTCCCTTTTCCCTCTCTCTCTTTCTCATAATAACGCTCTGAAGTCAATAATGTACAGTTCATACTTTTAAACCTAGAGAATACAGTGCTAATCTGTTACAGAATGTTTTCCAATGAACTTTGTTGATTGTGTAATTTAACATAAATAATAAGTTTAAGAAAGTGTAAAATGCTTAAATGATCATAAACAGATCTTCATTAAACTAATTCCTTCTAGATTAGTTTATTTAAGCATGTAACACAAAACAAGTTTCCTTATTGGCAGTATATACACAAAAATATGCAGTCAATGGGTTTTCCTGGAGATCAAAAAAATTCCTAATTATAGCTCCGAAAAATAAAGAGTTGATAGATAGATAGATAGTAGATAGATAGATAGATAGATAGATAGATAGATAGATGATAGATAAATGACTGCTCCCTGACTACCCAGCTAGTCATCACAGAATTTCAATCCTTAGAGGTAAGACATAAACTAGAATAAACTGAATTATCATGTCACTACTGATGTGATTTTCTCCTTCTAGATCTGTTTCTGTGACATTTGTCCTAGGAGAACCATAAACTAAAAAATATGCAGACTTATATAAATGAGAAACCGAATGATGGGCTGCTTTTTACCTTGAGTTTGTGTGTGTGTGTGTGTGTGTGTGTGTGTTTTGTTTTGTTTTGTTTTGTTATTAAATTAGCTATGGGGTATATAGGATTATTTCTCTTCCGGGAAAAGTGCTATTGTTATTCTAACCCCAAAGGAGACACTATCGATAAAACATGAAAGTTACAATATTTTCTTTAAATATTGTTATCATGACTAATGATCATTGTTTACTGTTACTCGGACAAACATTTTTCCTATGAGTGTGTGAGTGTGTCTAATTTTCATTCTTTTATACGGAATGTTTCCCTTTTGCCATCAAAAGGAAGGATTGGATCATTTACTCTCTAAATTGAGATTTGGAACATCATGGGAAGAAAATACTTTGAAAACCTCAGGGAAACTGGTTGATATCTATAGTCATAGCTGTTTTCCTTGAGCTTGAAGTGAAGCAGTGCAGATCTAAGTGTCCCCATGAAAATCCAGAAGTTATTACTAGAAAAACCTATCACCCCCCCACCCCACTGCAGCATTGACTAAAAGTAAATATTTGTTTATTCAGTAATTTATTTAAAATCTACTAAAAATAGGAACTTGGGTTTTAGAGCAGGGTTTTGGTTTATTAAACCAACTCCCATCTGGCCACAAACTTCTTTGTACCTACTTAAAGTACATTCCCAAAAAAAGATGAAAAAGAAGTTTTGTTTTTGCAAGTCCACCCATTTAGGGAAACCCTGATGCAACCTAAACTAAAATGTTACGTTCTTACTGGTGAAAAACAAGTATTTACAATTCTAGAACGGCTCCTGGTGCATTCAGTTTTTGGTAATTGATACAGCTTTGAGGACGCTCCATTTTGGTCCAGGTGATGGTTACAGATGCCACTTTGTCCATCACTCTTCCAGCAGAATCTCACGTTTGTGCCTGAGAATACCTTTGACCTTCATGGAGATCCTAAAACCAGTAAGAGAAAATGGTTTTGTCTTCTCACTAAAATACTGACGGTTTATGGACTGATAAAATTTGATTCTTTAGATCATAAAAAAGGTTGAGGGGAGGAAGGAGAGACACTGAGCACCTTGCTCATTATGTACCTTCTAGAAGCAATAAAATTTTAATACGGCAGGCTATCACGCTGGGTAATCAGTCAGTGGCAAGAGTGATTTCTCTGTATATTATATCAACCTACCCTTAAAATGACATGTTCATAAAAGGAGAAACCTGTCTCAATTTGCCAGAAGGTGGGCCTTTGGAGGGAATTTCCAGCATCAAGCCCTGGAAAGGAAAATTAAAGCTACGCTCCTGCTCTGGCCCTTCTAACAGCAGGTTACATGCTGCTTTTCTAATATTCTATGTATTCTGCTCTGAGGCCTGGATTCCTGTTATGGGCTTAAAAAGGCAGCTAAGTACACAATATAACCCAAGGTGTCTTCTCTACAAAAGACCCACGTTGTTAGACTTCTCCCATAACTTATCTCCTCGCCATTTTCTCATGATGGTCCCCTCACACTCACAGCCCCTCCCCGAACTTCACAAGCTCTAAGTCAAGGTTTTCCATCTCGCTTTGCAGAATCTTAATGCCTTCAACCAGAGAACCGATTCCTTTTGCTGGTCTACATTCCCTTCCCATGCTGTCTCATGACTACAAATGGCAGTCGGATGTCTGTCTCTTGTTGACCTGGCTCCATGGAAGTCTGATGGGATTCTGTGGGAAGGTAGCGGAGGGAGGAGGAGGGCCGATTAAGCCATCGCTTACCTTGATTTAGTAGTCAGCAGCTTAAACTGATGCTTTATCAACTCCTAGGTTCAAACCCTGGCTGGAAACTGAGTTATTTATCAAGAAGGATTAGAAAATGCAGAGGGCCCATAAATTTAACAGACTGATTCTTGTTATCTCCAGAGATTTTCCTGTCACTTAAAAATGATGTCTGGGGTACAATTTGCATCGAAAATGGCCTTGGAAAGAGGCAAAAGGCCAGCATTTCAAACTAATGAATCCTCAGGTTACAGAGACATGCTCCCAGCCAAATAAAGCAAACCACATTCCACCATATTCCATCGGACCTCACCAAGATCAGTGGCAACCTTGCTGGTGGACTTGAGCTTCTTTCTTCCAAGAGAAATGCTATTTACACCCCCCCCCCCCCGAAAAAAACAAAAAACTCACATTAAGTACAAGTCAAGGTGCCACGAGGAAAAACAGAACAACAGGATGATACATCAAGTAAATTTGGTTTCTCATTTCAGCTAGCCCACCAAATTGCTCTGTGAGCGTAGACAAGTCCCATTCTCAATATGAGTTTTCGTTTTGCCATTTATAAAATGAAATATCCAAGGTCCTTTCTGTACTTTTAAATATATATATATATATATATATATATATATATATATATATATATATATACTTTTATCAATTTCAGAAAGAGGAAGGGAGAGAGAGATTGAAACATTGATGATGAGAGAGAATCATTAATCAACTGGCTGCCTCCTGCAGGCCCCCTACTGGGATTCAAGCCCGCAACATAGGCATGTGGCCCTGATCTAATCGAACCATGAACCTCAAGGTTCATAGGTCGATGCTCAACCACTGGCCAGGCCCCCTTCTGTACTCTTACTGTACAAGGTCTTTCCTTACTGTTTCAAGGTTGTACCAGTCCATGACTTTACCAAAAAAGTCATGGCTAGTGATGTTTCTAATGAACTAACCTGTTCAATCTCCCTTCCTTCAGGGTAGGACAATGGGTATTCGATGTCTTCAATCTCTTAAAAACATGTGTTTTTTTTAGGGCATCATATCCTCTTCATTCCCACCACAGATCACTGGAAAGCTGTCTCTGTGACATCCCATGATGGCGACCCCCCGCCCAATGCGTGTGTTTGTGCATGTGCATACAATTTGCTAAATACACTTCTCCAAGAAGTACTTCTAAAAGAGAAAGTATGTGTTCTAGTCATTTGAAATTATTTGGATAATATCGTTATAGGTTCATGCTAGAGTATGAGTCCCAAGATTGTTCAGGATAAAATAGGTGCTTCTTTTGCTTGAGGATTCTGACAAGGGTTCATTGAGAGATGAGGGATGTTGCTGCCTGGATGGATGTCCACTATGTTAATAGACAAAATATTAGGTTGAATCTGGCATGTGCTAGAACCTGTTCTCATTGAAGGATACTTTTTTTTTTCACATGCAAAACTTGACTAGAAGGGTGCTTCTTAAAAGTAACATTTTATAAATGACAATATGTGTATTGATTCCAGTAACTTAATGTTTATTCAGCTTCATTCTCCTTAGGGAAACCTAGAGAGATGTCAAGTCTTGTCATCTGAAAACCCCAAAGGACTACAGACCATGTATAAGGAGCAGAAATCCTCTGTGAGTTGGTTTGTAAGATGTATTATTGGGCACTTCCAAGTCACCAATAAGAGACACCAGGATAGAAGTACAAGTGCTCTTAAAAAGATTCAAGGAAAAGCAAACAACTTTAGGAATATTTTCTGCAACAAAATAGTTATCTGGAACCCAGCATTTTCTGAGTTCCTGCTTACCTAGTAGCCCTCACCTGGTAAAAACCAACCTGCTAGTGAGTGTTCCCTCTTAGAGCCCGCCCGAATGAGACCTTAAACAAAAGTACTGTATGATCATTTTGCATTTTTCCAAAGTCATCAACGTTGACCTTGTTGTGTCACCTGAATGAACTTATATGCCCTCATCAACTTTCCCACTGGGAGGTGTTCTTTTTCCATGGGACAATCAGATCTTATAAAGGTATTGAGTTACTGTCATCACCAATTTGCTATCCATCGCCTGTACTTGCTATACAATGCTACTTCGTTACCTGCTAAAATTCAGTTAGAGTTTTGCTATGTAGTGTCACCAACAGCTCTTCATAGGAGTGGTCAACCAGGTGGCCAGAGCTTTGCTGTGTTCTCAGGGGTTGAATTCTCAAGGGGCCAGCTAGTCCAGACGTCGCTCTCTAGCAAGAAGATTGCAGTAACTGTTCTTGTAGAGAAACAGTTTTTCTCCATATTTTCTATTTTACATAATATGTGATCCTTTCTACTTGTTTCCCATAAAGATCTGACAATGAACTCAGCAAATTTGATATCCCAATATACTATATCTACCCTTAAACATTGTTAAAATACGATATGAATATAAACCATCTTTGAATGCAAGTAATTCTTGAGTTAAGGCTGGCGGAAGTTTTTAGTGAGCTAGCCAGAGGCCATTCATCTGCAGGGTGGGGAACCTTTTTTTCTGCCAAGAGCCATTTGGATATTTATAACCTCATTTGCAGGCCTTACAAAATTATCATCCTAAAAATTAGCCTGCTGTATTTGGTCAAAAGTTTACTTAACTCACCCCTAATGCCATACCTTGGCAGGGCCAGACCAAATGATTTTGCGGGCCTTATATGGCCCTCAGGGCCCGACATTCCCCACCCCTGACTAGAGAAAATCTTGACACTTAGGGTCCAAGGCAGTGGTCTAACTCCTCTGATTCTAGAACGATCTCTACTGGATAGGATGTTCAAAAGTCAGAAAAGGTTATCTGAGAAATGAGACTCTAGTTTGGGGACAGGACTAGAGGAAACCTCAGAGTTGTTTGGATGGTGGTAACCACATGCCTGAGACAGCATTTTCACTTTTACTGGAAGAAAGAATAATAATTCTAGTGATGAAAGTGTAGGCTAGATAAGAATGTAGACTTAGCCCTAACCAGTTTGGCTCAGTGAATAGAGCGTCGGCCTGCGGACTGAAAGGTCCCAGGTTCAATTCCGGTCAAGGGCATGTACCTTGGTTGTGGGCACATCTCCAGTAGGAGGCAACTGATCAATGTTTCTCTCTCATCAATGTTTCTAGCTCTCTATCTCTCTCCCTTCCTCTCTGTAAAAAAATCAATAAAATATCTTTTAAAAAAATGAATGTAGACTTAAAATGTCACAGTGCTTCCTTCAATTTCAAAGTGTAAACAGCCACTTCGTCCACTTACCTTCCTGATTCTAATATATTATTCCAAGATAAGATGGAGCTCTAAGGGATAATTGGAATTTGAGGACTACGAATGTAAGATTCTGAAACTCTTCTTATGCTGTTTATTTTATGCTAGTTCCCAGGTCTATAAAATGAAACTTTACACGTTTTAGAATCTGAATTTTAACAGAACAGATGCCCAAAGCTCATCCCAGATTCAGAATTTTCCCAACTCTAATAATGTCCTAAACTCAGCACATTCAGTTGAAATTTCACATGCTCAGTTCTTACTTCAATTAGGGAGTCACTAAGACCCTCTTTCTTGGTTCCTTAACACTGTCTACAAATTCCTACTATTTTTTCTTATCACATTGCACAAACAGCATTTATTTTATGTCTGTGTTTTCAATGAGAACTACATTGACTGGGTTAGGGATCTTTCAGTGAATGTTCATTTATTGGCTCATTCACCAATGATTTTGCAGGCCTTTTGCATCTTAGGGAAATAAAGATCATTAAAATATTACCAACAAAGTACAATATTAGCTGTCAAGTTATAGCCATTTATCAACAGTTTCCTAAATGAATAAGGGAAGGAAAAGAAAAGTGAGGGAACTCATTACTTGCTCCAAAGTGCTATGGACAGCTCTTTCCCGAGGCCTGGGACACAGTAGATAATTATAACTATTTCTTAAATGGTGTTGGATAAACGAAGAATAACTTATTAAGAGACTTCCACTCAAAAGCCATCTTCTTCTCCTTAAGCAATTTTTCTCTCTTTCTTTCTCTTCTCTTCCTCCTCTTTCTTTTCCATGGTGCTCCTTACTTGTACCATTTGTGTGAATATCACATTCAATATCAACTTCATATTATCAACAAACAATCACAGAGGACAATTTTTTGTTCAATTAGGGTGTGTGTGGTTTTTTTTTTAAATCAAATGTATTGATGTCATTGTCCCTGTTCTACTCCGATATGAAAAGGAAGTGTCTGGTTACCATTGTAAATTCCATTGGGTATTTGATCACTAACACGTAACCCTGCACATTTTCTCTCCGACCATTTTTCTGCTCCAAAGCAGGTCATTAAACTGCTCCCAGGCAGAAAGAGCGTGGACCAGAACAGCAGGGCACCTTTGTAATAAGACCTTGTAAAAGGAAAGTCCTGGATGCCTTTCCCACTGTGAGAACCCGCTGAGTCTGGTTCCTTTTAATGTTGCATTAATAGGCTCTTCAGACCCAGTTAATTAAAGACAGTATATCTTGGTGGACTCTCATTGCCGAGAGGGATCCTATGCATGGCAGCTCTTAAAAACCGGGTCTTATCTTTAAGGGATGTTTACTCTATGGAAGCTGACCTTGGTCATCAGACAGTTTGGTTCAGGTGCCCACATCTTCCAAGCACAGTTTCCATCTTATGGATGGGACCTTGAATCTGGAATGGCCTGTGTTGAGAATTCTATCACGGGCTTGACTTTATAGGTGTTTTTCACAACAAAGTCAGACAGGAGGGCCATCTAGCTGTGATTAACCAAGTCCATTTGTTAAATTCCTGCTGGTTCAAGGAAAGGCTTCTAATTGCGAATATCAGGGCCCTGTGGTTACACATCGGGGGCCCTGCTGGGAAACTGAGACCTTCTTGGAAGAGGCGTCATTAAAACCTAGGAGTCAGTGGAGGTAGTTAATCACTCAATTAGACTCTCATTATCATCTGCCCGCATCAAATGGGCTTCCCGCAGTCCTGGAGGGGCTGCAGGCAGTCCCTCTGACAGGTGATCTCTTCAGACACAATGGCCACAATAGGCCTTGGAGAGGCGATCAGCATGACATGGTGGCCTGTATCTAAGCCGAAGCAGATGCCTGGGGAGTCTGGACAGCCTTAGCCCCTGAGATCAAAGGCAGGGAAACAGCTGATCCCAGACTGGCTGGTGTCAGCCTGGTGTTTCCTCTGTCAAAGGCGGATGAAGAGCCAGCTTATTGATTGCTGGCACCTTATTCGCCTGCGGGAATATGCAGGAGGAACGTGAGACTTTGGAGGCCATCACAGCCCAGATATTAAGAATCTACTAGCCTTCCCTTCAGAAAAGGCCTGCCGGAGGACATCGAGGGTGAACTTGTCGTTTTCCCACCAGACAGTGGTTTGCAAAGCAGGTAAAAGCAGCAGTGGGGCTAGTGGAAGACATGGCCTTGACCTGTTGAAATGGTTTTCACATGCAGAGCTGATCTTCCTGAGGGGCAATTGTTCACTGGGGAATCCGGTTACCCAATGAGGCTGCCGTGGGCCCAGCACAGAACAAATGGAACGATATGGAACATGCTACCCGCAACATTTCTAAAATATTGGAAGCATATGAAGTTACGGGTGCTAATTCTGTCCTGACTTAACATTCTAGCCCTTTCCCTAAAGAGTCAAACACACCAAAATTTATAATGTAATGCACAGAGCCTGGAAAGTCCCCGGAGAAACTTCCAGAAGGATTTCTGGATATTCAGAATGGAATTTGTCAGATTGGTCTTTATTCATTACTAATGTTCACAAGTGAAGTGAAAATACCGCCTACTGATAGTGTCTTCCAAATAGTTTCTCTGAACAGCGCATAGTACTCATTCATCCATTCATAATTGGATTCTCTGCATGAGCCAAACACCCAACTGCTCTAGTGATTAAATCCCATTAATTAGTCAGCAATAAGTTTCACAATTTAATCTTTTACCAGGAAAGGAGGAAAACATCTTCTCTGCTTTTTGGAAAGTGTCTCTTTTCTCAGAATTTAATTCCATAATAGACTATCTTGGTAAACATGCTGAGTTGACTTTATTTTACTTATTCTGCCCTTTTAAAAAAATATTAATTTTTTCAGTTGTTCCTTTAACATGTACATTGTTTCAAGCTGAAAGGTTTTTTTGTTTTGTTTTGTTTTGTTTATAAATATCTGTTAAACCAAGCACTCAAGGGCTTTTTTCTTGTGTGTTTTGTGCTTTGCAAAATAACTTGTTAACAGATTTATTGCCAATAAATGTGAGAAATGCTAATCCATTTTTAATAACCTTTTAATTTAGAATACTGTTGGGTTTACAGAAAAATTGTGGGGCTAGCACAGAGTTCCCTTATAGCCCACATACTGTTTCCCCTCTTATTAACATCTTGCATTGGTATTTTGTATTTGTCACACTAATGAACCAGTAGCAATAGATTATAATTAAAAGTAAAGTCCAAACTTTATTCATATTTCCTCACTTTTTACTAATGCCCTTTCTATTCCAGGATTCCACCCAATATTCTATGCTCCATACTTTCAGTTGTCATGACGTGTTTTGTTTTTTGTTGTTGTTGTTGTTTTTGTTTTTGAGAGAGAGAGAGAGAGAGAAACATTGATTTGTTGTTCTACTCATTTATGTATTCATTGGTTGATTCTTGTATGTGCCCTGCCTGGGGACTGAACCCAAAACCTTGGTATATCAGGATGATGCTCTAACCAACTGAGATACCTGGCCAGGGCCATTTGTCATGACTTCATAGGCTCCTCTTGGTTGTGGCAGCTTCCCGGATGTTCATAACCTTAATCTTTGAGTAGTGCAGGTCAGCAGGTGGTAGAATGCCCCTCAACTGGTATTTGGCTAAAGTTGTGTAGGTTTTGTTTGTTTGCTTGCTTATTTTCTCGGTATTTTTTTTAGACTGGGATCATGGGTTTAGGGCAGGGGGGCCACCGAAGCAAAGAACCATTTTCATCCCATCATATCAAGGGTATCTTCTATTAACGTAACGCATAGAAGAGTTGGCTACTCTGCAGTTATTCATTTATTAAAGCATCTGTTTGCACCAGTGTGCACTCATGGGTGTGCCTTTTATACTTTGTGGTATTATCCAATGCTGTCAACCAGGATGCAGTGCAAAAAGGACTATTCTTCTGCATCCTTGTTGATAATAGTATTAGTAATAAGTAAATTATAACAGGTGAATAAAATGCCTGCACTGTGTCTGTTTCTTTGGTCCTGGGAGACAGGGTTCAATAAAAGCCTATATGAAGAGCCCCTACGATCGTAAATGAAAGTGCATACAGAATGACATAGTTTTGAGAGCGAAGCTTTCAGACCCAGGCTGTCTTTCTCTTTAGCAGGAGTGGGGAACCTTTTTTCTGCCAAGGGCCATTTGGATATTTATAACATCATTTGTGAGCCATACAAAATCATCAACTTAAAGATTAGCCTGCTATATTTGGTCAAACATTTAATTAACTCACCCCTAATGCCTTGGCAGCGCCAGACCAAATGGTTTTGTGGGTCTTATACAGTCTGCAGGTCGGACATTCCCCAGTCCTGCTCTCTAGCATGATTATCTTCTGCTTTTTTAGCTGGGTGACAGTGAGCAAATGGAGCCCAACTTCCTCCTCTGTAGAATAGGTGAGAATAGTAGTCTCTCCCGAATAGGACTGTAAGAAGGTTACTTTAGTTAATGCACGTAGCCTTGCGATGAATGGCTGTCAGGGAAGGAATGCCACATCACTATTTACTAGTGTTTCTATTAGCATGGCATTCGAAAAGCATCGCATCTTCCAATCACTATCATTCGCTAGTAGCTTATGGCATCGGCATCTATGAACCTTTTCCCGTTAGACGTCTTAAGACACCCGAATAGAGCCTGCTACTCCAAGCTATTTTTCTTTCCTGCCACTAACGGTGAGCCCGGTGGCTGCGGCGCCCGGGGGAGTGCGGCAGGAGCACGGGGCTTGTTTCTAGCCAAGACTCCCTGCTGGACTGCCAGGAGGGGCCGGGTGGGGGCCGCTGCTGGGGCAGTGATGTATGACAAATGACTTGTTGCTGCAATGGATCATCAGAGCCTGGCTACACTGGTGACACGTCCCAGTCATACATCATCCGAGCAGTGCCCGGCAGGAG
Organism: Cnephaeus nilssonii; assembly: GCF_951640355.1. Lineage (NCBI taxonomy): Eukaryota > Metazoa > Chordata > Mammalia > Chiroptera > Vespertilionidae > Cnephaeus > Cnephaeus nilssonii. The sequence goes on from NC_137090.1 coordinate 6,180,593, forward strand.
CAGCAGCCGGGAAACCACCCTGCCCCATAAATTTCAATCCAGCCAAATGTGAGAGCTGTAATTTTCTTTTCTTTTAAACTAAAGATTGACACTCATACAAGGTGGGACAGAGGAGGCTTTCATGTGACCTAGTGGCTGGCCGAAGACCCCAAGGCACTGAGGTCCTCTCTCGATACGCAAGAGCATCATTCCTGCACAAGGGATGAAGGGAATCCAGGGACCTTGGTTGGATTTGAGCAGACCGTCCCCATGTCTGACTTGGCTAAGCGTCCCTGTGATAGAGAGATGTCCAGTATTCATCTATGAAAATGGTCTGAGGCCTGGGGCCACTTTGTTATTCGTCCACTATCGGCTGTTGAGAGTGCATTAAGGTTTGCTGTAATCTGTTAAGGGTTCTTAGCAGTTTGTATCTCAATGGAAGTGGGTGTACAAATCTAATGAGTTTTGTTTTTTTAAGTCAAAAATGGTAATTCCTATATTGGTTTTTGGGATCCAACAGTGAATAAGGCATTCTAACAGCTTGCATTCTGGTTGGGTTTAAGAAGAGATACTAAATGAGTAAGAAATTTCCAGCTATTGATAAGTACTATACAGAAAGAAAACTGAATAAAATAACACCAGGGTAAAGCGATACAGATCAGTTGCCCATTGTAGCTGAGGTGGTCAGGAAAGGCATCCTAAGGAGGATAATTATAAGAAGAGGGAAAGTTTCCATATTTTTTTAATATATTTTTACTGATTTCAGAGAGGAAGGGAGAGAGAGATAGAAACATCAATGATGAAAGAGAATCTTTGATCAGCTGCCTTCTGCATGCCCCCTACTGGGGATCAAGCTGGCAAACCTGGGCATGTGCCCTTGACCGCAGTAGAACCTGGGACCCTTCAGTCCACAGGCTGACGCTCTATCCACTGAGCCACACCAGCTAGGGCAAGTTTCCATAATTTAAAGGGCTAGAAGTCAGAGGTGGTAGAGATGCAGGTGGATCGGTAGATGTGATTGTAGTAAGATAAGGTAATTCTTTCTGTATTGGACCTATTTTCTTTATGAAGTATGAATCAAGTCTTCATCTGAGACTAAGGAGTGAAAGTGTTGAATATTTCAGGAGAGAGACAGTGGAGAAATGTTATCTTCGACAAGGCAAATAAAATTATAAAATGCTAAAATAATATATTTCTAGGTTGGGGTTTATTTGTGACTATGACTTTGTCACCTGTGAACTTCATGGAGGGTTCAGATACTCAGATCCAGGCATTGAGTAAGTGGTCGATTGGGTTAACGTGGATTAGGTATTGCTGGGCATAAATCCCATGATATTAGATTGATTAAGAAGAGAAATGAAGACTTGGATGCAAAGAGATTTTGATGGATAATGAAAACGTAATGCATAATTCTTTCCATTGTAAATATATTTTCCTAATTCACACCTACGTAAAAATAAGTAAATAACAATAGACTTGGTCCTTTTAAATCATTTATTTCAATGCGATCGTGAAGCAGCACTAAGGTAAATGCTCTAAAACCCCGAAACATGGGTGAGCCTGTTTCTTGGTTTATAGGAATAGCTCCCTTCTTCGTTGTGTAAGAGACTCTGATGTAAATGAGGGAGAGATGGACAGAAGGAGAGAGATAAAAATACACAGAGAGACAAAGACAGACAGAGGAGAAGGTGCAGTCTCATTAGAAAAAATACGCCTAAAAGATTGGAAGAAATCCCTGTGCTATGGATGTGATCCCAAACATCTCTTGGCTCACATGAAAAATGTGAAGACATCCATCTAACTGGCTGGAAAAAACTCTCTGGGGCCATTTTTTTCTGAGGTGGTACCTGTGTGGTTTCATTGAATCGTTTTTTTAGCAGATGATGTTGGAAATTCAGGGAAAAGGCGCCAAGGGTTTCTTAGAAACGTATTTCATGGTACAGTATCAAGGGACGGCATTTATTTGGGATAGGCTTCTACGGGAGACTTGAGATGCTGTAAGGTGATTTTGTTATTTTTTCTCCGCATAATGTTAATGGACCTAAATTAATCAGAAACCAAAAATTAACATGCCACCAAAAGTGAAGCGGAAATACCTTAGTGTTTCTCTCCTTTTCAAAATTCTAGGGGAATTGGCTCCGAAAAAGCTTGCTGCCACCTATCAAAGGATCCAGTGTGCTAACTCTGTTCCTCACTCCCACGTGTAGTTTTTTCCTTCTTCTGCTTTCCTCCCTCTGTTCACTCTCTCCTAAAGAAACACTGCAAAACGTAAAGAAGCAAAATTCCAACATGTACGAAATAAATGAGTCTGCAAATAAGGCTCCAGTATTCAGAGAACTGAGCTGGTGTTTGAGGGGAAAGGAAAGAAGGGTCCCTTTCCCAAGAAGAGAATTGAAATGGCCACGTCTCCTTTAAGCAGGCGCACAGAATGGAAGCAGCAGTGTCTTCTTCGCCACCCTTCATTGCCCTCTGCGCACACTCACTTATGTCCCGCGGAGAGTGCTACTCAGAAGAAAGCCGCAAGCGCTCTGGTGGGAGTGGTTGTAGCATGCAGTGACTCTTCTCAGTAGAAGTGAGAATCAGGTTGGGCGGTAGAAAATCATAAAGAGGAATTAGAATGCCTTGGATTTGGGAGTTGTGCTCACGCGTTTGCAGATATCTGACAACATTGCACAGCTGAGTGGCCATCAGAATAGTAAGCTCGACCTCCACTACTTGGTTGCCCTGGTAGCCTCTGTGACTGGCATTATTTTTCCCTAATCAATTCCCAACTTTCAGGACTGTGCTTTGGGGATCTTCCTATGGATCTCCTTTCACACTCTCCATCAAGTTCCAGGTGCCCACTGGATTGCCTGAGCAGCTAAGACTCAATACACGGCTGGCTGCTTCCCCCACAGTAAGCCTTTCCTGCATGAGGAGGGTCCAGGGAATATCATAAATCCTGCTTGGACACGAATCTCAGAGAGAGCTTTTCTCATCCGAGCAGTGTTGTGTCCCAGTCACAGGACGTCATGCGGTGCCTTGTCATTACCGTGCTATCCCAATGGGAGTCTTACTCTCTATTCTACACCTGTAATAATTACACAACTGCTTCAGATCATATGCAGATAAAAATACACGGGTGGACAACAGAGAATGGAGTCAAGAAAACAGCTTATTATCTCTTTTAGCATATGTCTATGTTTTACTGTTTAAGTCCTCTTAATTCAGCCAGAAATAGTTTGTACTAGGCCAATAAAAGTCTACCAACATCTCAGTCAGATACATATTATGTTCATAAAAGTTGGTCCTTGGAATTTTTAGGGTGATGAAAAATCCACATATATACAGATCAACATTCCATAATGCAACTCAAGCAACAACATGACTGCCGATCCATAGCATTTCTGGTATTTCCATGTCCTTGTAAAAGAAAGATAGAAAGATGAAAGAGAGGAAAATTTAAAAGGTCTCTTCCATGCAACCACATTCAGCCATGCTTAACTATGCCCTAAGCTTTTCCTGCAATGGGAGAGTCCAATAACAACAACAACAACAACAACAAATAAGCTAAGGGAGATGCCTTCTCATAGCACTACTGCTACTCAGCTTAAACCAACAACAGGTGACTGGATTTCACTTGTATCATTAAATTACTGGCATTTGCTTAGACAATAATCCAGTTCTTATTAAGAAGTGTCATTAAGTCATTGATCATGTTGACCTCCTAGAGCATCTATTTCCTTAAGACTTCCTTCCATAAGAGGGGAAGATTGCTTTATTTTGTGAGGGAGAGAGAGGAGAGGGGAGCAGAGCATACTCCTCGGTAAAGTTATACATAAAGCGTGGAATCATAGGCTCCTGGTGATTCTTTTGCTTCCAACTGCATTTGGGACACAAAGAAATTCAAAGGAACAACACCATTGTTGAAGCCGATTTCCTTACAGAGAAGATGTCACCAATAATTGACTTTGACTGATTGTTTGGCTGTGTCCGAATCAAAGGGAGAAGTGAGGGAGGGTTATTCTAATTCCATGTGGATGAAGTTCTTCCATTCCCTAAAGTTTATAAAGAAAACAGGGCTTGTGAGAAACCTGGGCAGCCTATGACACGGGGGACCCTTTTGAAATGCATTTCTGTTGTATTTGCTGTTGTATTTGTAGTGGTAGCAGTGACAGTAACTGTAAACATTAGAACGGGTCTTCTTTCATATTCTGATATGCAGTAATTAGCCGAGTCAGGGCATAAAGTTATTGGACTTGTACTACCCACACAAATAGGCCTAGGACAAAACCAATCACACGGGCCTGTCCAGTCCATCCTTATCTCTGAATAAAAGTTTGTTCTGGTTGCCCCAGCCCACCAAGATTTAATTTTTACCCCTCACTTAATGAAATGCAGACCACCTTCAGATGTCCACTGTCCGCTGTTGTATTCGGTGCCTGGTTTATTTTTCCTCCCGCTATCCTCTGGCTACTGAAACTTGCAGGCAAATTCTGCGAACATCCAAAGCTATAAACACCTGATACCACCATAGACTATATTGGGGGAAAGTCATGTTCTCCCAAAACATTAGCTTTTGTAATAATGGGAATTCATCAAATGAAACGTACTTATCCACTTCATGGTAATATCACAATGCCTTTTTATTCCCCTTTGTACCATGCTTTACTATTGAAGTCCAAGTCTTCCTCCAAGATATCTGTAGACATTTTGCTTTTGGAACTCATAATTTTAATAAATTATAAGAAAAGGGGCCTGATCAGTGATTCTAAACTTGTTCTGTAGCAGCTTTTGTTAGTTTATTTTGCTCAGTTCGTCTTATACATAGTAGTTCTGGGTAGAATAAAGGCAAGGGTTCAATAAGTAAAGGCATATTTAAAGGCAATACTCATAAAAAAAAAAGTATCATCTTCCTCCTTTCTCATCCCTCTCTTGTCTTCCTGAGAGTGTTGTCTTAGGGCCAAGGCTGCAGATCATGTAATAAGGGATTTCTATGAAGACTCAGTTGTTCAGTACTTCGACTTTAAGAGTTGAACGAGAGAAAATACCATTGCCTATGTGTTGCAGGAAAAGATATTGAGCACCCACGATACATCCTGCAAAGAGGCTCCTGTGAAGGATTAAATGTGAAAGAGAAGTTCGCCTGTGTGCTTGCAGTGGCCTCCTCCTTCCCTGGTCTCCCCGGCTCCAGGTCTTCCTGTTTCCCGCCTGTCCCACGTTCTCCTGCCAGAATAAACTTCCTGGTGGCGTGGAGAACCCGACCTGAGTCTAAACCATGTCTAGGCATGTCCTTTCAACTGATGGGCAGTTATGACAAGATATTTATCTGTAGGAGGGCTCAGGGAGTCTTCGGGGAGAAACTCATCTTGAGGGGAAAAGGGAGTTAAAAGTAAAGCTTGATCAAGTCATAAAACCTGAGTTGTCAGAGGTGAGCGATGGTTCTGAGTTCAGCCAGGAGCCTAGGATTATTCTCCTGGAGTTGGAGTCTTCATCCCGAAGCAAGTTGAGGGGCTAATGCTAGGAGGCATCTTTTACTAAAAGCTCTATAGACCCTCAGAGCGAAACAGTCATTCATCGGTATCCTGAAAACTGGGGGGGTAACACAGAAGGGGGACAGTTTACTCGCCCTCCTTTCTCTGTAGGTCCTTGGTGGACTTTGAAACCAAATATGTTCCAGTGTCTGTTTACATTTTCCTGCAAAGCAGGGCTGGCTGTCAGAATAACTTTATTCTGTTCGGTGAGGGCAGGGGGACCCGGGAAGCAGCCCTGAGCCTCTCCTTTGGAGTTAACACTGCACAGAGACACACTCTGGGCACTAACCACATGGATTTGTGAGCATGTCTGAGATGCTCCCCAAGATGCTGATAAATACTTGGAGATGCTTTAGATGCAACTCAAGTATTGAGGGTGTGGAAGGAAAGAAATAGGAGGATTTATACTTTAAAAATCCTTAAATCCTGTGGAAATTTCAGAAAAAAATGCTAACGTCACAATAGCTATGAAAGAAATGTTCATATTTTGCCATATTTCCTCAAGATACCAATTTTCCCCATAAGTAATTACCATCAGGGAGTTGGTATATGTGACCCCTTAAAAAATACTTAATGCTTTTTTAAACTAAAGGGCACGACTTTCAAAAGTATTTTTACTTTCATATTTTAAAATGTATTGACCTGGTTCTTTCATTTAAAATGTACATCATGCCATCATTTTAATGAACTGTAATTAATTTATGCCCTTGAGGCACTGAAATGTATGCTATTATTATTGACTAGAGGCCTGGTGCACAAAAATTCGTGTTGGCCAGGAAACCACTGTCCGACTTTTCTCCCTGGCTCCTCTTCTTCCCCACGTACCCTGCACCCCTCACGTGGCCTTTCCGTGAACATTCCACTGCCCTGTTCTCTGAGATCCTGCGTTCTGCCTGGGGTTTTTACCTTTCCTCTTCCCCCGAGACCAGCACCACTGCTCATTTGGTGAGTCACAGTTCAATTTCTGAACAGATCTTCCCTGTTCCTTTCAGTGCCCAGTGCACTCTGGTCCCCCATCCTCAGCACCTTCATATTTCCTCTCTGTTAGGGAATTGGCTATCCCTGGCCTTACACTTTGGACACATGTGTACCTTTCCAGGTTTTTTTTTTTTATCACCCTAGGACCCTTTCACAAAGTAAAAAGAAATGAATACATAAATGAACAATTTTTTAAAAAAAAATTTAATGCTTAATTACATTGAGAGAAGATGTCACTATGATTAAAGTAAGCTTTGTGGTCCTTGAAACCCGTGATTCCTGACATCAGCCATTGCCTCTAGAACAGAATTGTGCAAGAATGCTCAGGGGGGTAGATGAAAGTGACCTGATCAAAACCATTATAGGACGTGGTTGACAGTGAGGGGCAAGAAATAGGAGAAAACTCACTTTCTGTTAGTGATGTGTTTGTGCGCATGCGTGCGCACTCCTCAGTCTAACACGTCATTGTGATCCTGGGCAGTGCACCCAGGAATATACGAACGAGGCTGCTCTAGATAGAGCTGCTTCCTCAGTCAGAGCCCACCTTGGTTTTTTTGTTTGTTTGTTTTTTTCTCGGGCGGGGGGTGGGAGTGCAAGGAAACCCTGGATGGAGAGGGGTACAGACACAGGCACGCATCCCTGATTTCAGGGTTCTGTCCTACCAGCCGCAGCCTGCTCCGCCATTAGAAAGAAAATCACTCGGCTCCCCCAGTCTTTGGCGTCCAATTTATGTCCAATTTGCAGACTTTCAACATTGCAGCCTCACAGTTCATAAAATCAAACTCAGCCCAGGCTCAGTCTCCAGGTAATGGATTTAGGATCACGGGAGGTGTTACCTGCAGTTCATGATGGGTAACTTTCTTGTTAACTAAAGTCCCTTTAGCTAAATGAGTTCCAGGTTTCAAGTCTCCCCTCTCTTGTTTTTGGCAGGGACTCTGGGGGTGGGGGTGGGGCAGGCGGAGGACTTTATTAGGCTGCGCGTGGAGAGCTTTTCATTGCAAAGGCAACAGGAGAGAGAGAGAAAAAAAAATGGGGATAAGCCAGTCTTTGTATAAACGGAAGGTGGTGAAAGGAAGGCTGTGTATGGGGACTAGGGGATCAACCCTCCGGCTCCACTGGGCTACACGGGGACTCGGGGCGACGGCCTGCTGCTCACAGCGGAGCCTGGCTATTTCCGCAGGTAACTGTGGCTCTGCTAGCGAGGCCCGGGGAGGCAAAAACCGCAGAGGGAGGGGGGGCTGGAGGGATGCAGGGCGTACCCTTAGCATCCCTTATCCCCTCCTGGGCCCTGGTTCTTTGCAACGAGTTCACTTTCACCCACTGGCCTTAGGGGAGTTCCAGTCAGTAGACCATTGTTGGAAGCAGGTCCATTTCATATTCTAGGTGCGTGTCTACGCGTGGATGGGAAATATGCACACCCCACGCGTGTGTCCCCAAGCTCACAGCAAAGGACCTATTCCAGGAGCCTGTGGGAAGCGCCCCTCCCAGGATTAGCGGTTCTTTACCCGTCCGTCTCAGGAGTCGGGTTAATGGGATGTCTATGTTTTTAAAACAAGGCATTTATTGAGTCGCTACACTTAAAGAGCTAATGAAACGCTGTTTAATTTGGGCTTTCTGGTAGTCCCGAAACCAAGGCTCGCCACTCCTTTGAAAAAACAGTTTCCCTTGCTGCATCGCGGGGCTGCGTGTATGGGATGTCTCACCTGTATCTTCTCTTAAACGCTTCCCGGTGACACCCTGTTCCCAGGGACTGGTGGCTTCCCCTCCGTCTTCCTGGTTTTCCCCGGAGCTATTATCCTGTCCTGATCTCTAAAAGTGCCTTTATCTTTCCCAAAAAGAGCTGTGATTGCTATATTTCAGATAGAAAGAATGAACAGTTCCTTCATTTCGTGATGAGATAAACACTGTGACTTGGCCAAGCACAGTTCCTAGTCTGGGAACCTTCTGTGAAAGAGTGGAGGGGTTTCGTTCATTGCTGTTCTTCTTCTGTATATAATGAAAATGCTCTATTGTTCTGTATATTTGTTTACAAGTCGTAGGTTTTCCTATCGTAGGGGCACTGCAGACCTATGGGCCAATTTTATGGAAAGACTGATAAATGATAGACTGGCTATTATAATATTCTGGTACTTTCTTTGACCAGAAAACTAGTATGTATGTATATAGATATATAGATATATATATATATGCCTAAGCAACCATTAGGACCAAACGACCAGAACAAATGGCGGACCAGCTGGTAGCTATGATGCACACTGACCCAGACCTTGCTGCTGAGGCCCTGACAGCCCCGAATCTGGTTCACCCGCACCCGCAACCCAGACAGGAGGGCGGAGGGAGCCCTATTCCTCGCGGAATCAGCTGTTGGTTAGCTTGCTGCTGGGGCCAACCTCCCACAGTCCCTCCCCCGGGCCGGCCAGCCCTCTCCACCCCCACATTGGCCCTGATCGCTGACCAGGCTGAGGGACCCCACCCACGCACGAATTCATGCACCGGGCCTCTAATGTCTTCTATATATATAAAAGCCTAATATGCAAATTGTCCCCTTGGGAGTTCACTTGCTCGCTATGACATGCGCTGACCACTGAGGGCAGCGTGAAATGAAGGAAGGCCCCGGCCTGGCAGCCGGAAGGCCCTGATCGGCCCTGTTTGCCAGCCAGGCCTAGGGACCCTACCTGTGCACGAATTCGTGCACTGGGCCTCTAGTATATTATATAATACATTTTGTGTTTGTGTGTGTATGTGTGTGTATTAGTGAACCTTACTATGCCTCCATTTCCTCAATTTACACATCTGTAAAATGGAGATTTTTTAAAAATCAGGTTAGTGGGCCATTGTAAATATTAAGAATAATACATATACTAATACATACTTCTGTCACTAAATAGGTGTTCAATACAAAGCAGGCAATCTTTCTTTTTTTCTTTTTTTCAATAGGAAGAGGTTTCCATTCTTGTCTGGGTCTCTGCACAAAGATTAGAGGTAAAACAAAAACTCTACAAAATTGTTTATAGTAAAAGCATTGAACCGCCTTGCTACTATAGAAGCATTTATCACACACGTTGGAGAAAGGTCTTTAGGGAAATACACCAGAACACCTGACAGGTGTGTAACAAAGATTCTGGTAGCTCAGGCTAATGAATCAATGCAAATGACTCATCAGCGGCTGCCATGCAAAGGGACAAGCACAGAATGACCTTGAAGGCTTGATGGAATCTCCTTTTGCTGAGGTCATTTCTCTCTTTCATCTGGGTTAGTTTTGGGGCCAGATCTGCTCCTTCTTGACATTCCGGTGCTGTTCTTTGCTCTCCCTGGCTTCCAGGAGGTAACATGGAACCCCTCTAAGAACAGGTCTGCGGCTTAATGCCCTGGCTCTTGTGAATCCAGTTTTATTTAAAGGAGAAATCTCTGTGCAGGGACTCCATTTCAATGTCCCGGTCAATGGAGTTGAAGCAAAAAGAGGCTGAAGGACTTATTGGAAAGTCGAAGTCACCTCTTAGTCATGTGCCCTTTAAAAATGCAACTGCTCCCTCAGAACTTGGACTCCAGATTCCTTTGGTTTGTGTAAGGCATCCAGAGAGGAACCATGAGCCAAATGCGGTGTCCTGGGTGGGAAGGGTGGTTAACCTGAATCCCAAACACCTTTCCCTGCCGTGGCCTCCGGAGTATCGTCGAGTTTGGCTTTACAAGCCAAGCATCAGCAAATGTCTACAAGGTGAGGTTGAGACAATTATATGGTACGAGCAATATCCTATTTTTAAAAACAAGATGGGGGACCCCCTAGGCGTTCAGGGTTTGGCAAACAAACTTAGCAAAATATTTTAGATTTGGAAACGTGGAGAGCACTCTGTGCCCAGGACACTTGTCTTGTTGTTGTTTTTTCTGTAAATAACATAAATTATGAGTTAAAAAATATTGCTTTTAATTTATCAAAGCTCTATTTCTTCAAAAAAAAAAGATAGATAAATATTAGGAAGGTAGAAGCAAGATTATTAATAGTCCGAATTAATATGATTGTAAAAAAAAAAGACAAGACAAGCAACAAAAATAATTATAACAAGTATAAGTTGTTGGTGGCTAGCTATCAAAACAATATAAAGTGAAGAATTGCTTTCTTAAAAGTCACCCGCAGCCTTGGAGTAAATTTGGAGTTAGTCACTTACAAGCTGGGGGGATATACCAAACCTTTCTGTGTCCATTTATTTGTAAAATGGAGCTAACAGTTCCCATTTCAATGATTATAATAATAATTGATATAGCGTATATAAAGCATTTAGCACTGTACCTCCCATGGATGTGCCTAATAAACATAACCTATTAGTTTTAATTAGTTTGCAAATAAAATTAAAGTGATCTTACCCAAAATTGCCAGTGAAATGTAAAAAACTATTCTTTGGAAAAATTTCAGGGGAAAAATGTAGGACCAATAAGAAGAAACATATCAGATTTTCCTATGGACTTCAAGGTGTGATTGCACTAATGAAATAATATGCTATCTTTATACTTTAGGATACTCATTATTGTGGTGAGGTCCGCATATATACAATCCATTGATTGCATGCTAAAGATATACTGTCCACTACTGTACATTTCATATGTGCATTTATATCAACTACTATTCATATCAACCCAGTGACGAAGGAATTATTTTTGCTCAATTTGTAAAAGAGGATATTGGAGCTTAAAGAAAGAAAAACAAACAAACACAAGTCTATACAGCTGGCAATTGGAGGAAAGTGAAATTGGATAAACATATATAATTATTTCTAATTGAAAAGTCAATGGGACAGAGAAATTACTTAAATGTTTCAAAGTCAGTCTGGAAAAGATCTTCAGATGAGAGCAGCCCAGGGTCGCTTTCCAACAAAGAATAGGCTTCTGTACAGTTGTCCTATTAGGTCCTATAGCATCACAGATGGACTGATTCATAGGAATTGCTTCAAAGTCAGAGTCTAAGAGAGACTGTTGAGTCCAGAAGGCTCATTGCAGGCAGGAATCCTCTCAATGGCTAGGAGGAGGGACCTTGGAATACTTACACAAGGAAGGAGGCAGAGCCACTCCAGGGATGGCCTATTTGGCTGATAACTCAAGAGGGTAAGTGAGGCGTGGTCTCACTGGGGACACCATGAGGAGTCAAAAGGCTTTAAATGACAGATGATTAGGCATGGGTTTTAGAAGGCGGTGGTCATTCATAACCATTAGACTAATTGTATAAGTTCACCTATTTTATTTATATTTGCATATGGGGCATTCCTACTAAATCACAGTCCCTCCAACTCTGATAAAAAAAGGAAATATCTCAAATAACCACATTTTAAAAAATTATAAATAGCAGTGAAATTAAGAGGAGAAAAATGTTACTCTCCAATATATCTCCTTCACCGAGGGACAGAAGAGCAGTGTATTTATCCAGTCTCCCCTCCCACACATTGGCCAGGGGTTGCCCTTGGTCAAGGGTGCTCTTCACTGGCACTCCAGATTTGCGCCTGTCTCACAGTGGCTGATGGGTTCGCCAAGCATCCTATGCCACGGTGGCAGAACATTCTAAAGCGTTTAGTGTTTCCTGGGACTGAGAGGGAGAGATTTCTGGTTTCAGCAGAGGTAAATTGTAGACAGGTTACAGTCCGCTGGTCGCTACAGCAGTGACCAGAGTATAAAATGGGCTGAAAAGCAGTGGTGAGAGGCTAGAGAGGTGTTAGATACAGGGAGGTTGTTTATAGTAAAAGTGCCGTTTTCAAAAACACCCAGGAAATGGTGTTTCGTTTGATTAGAGAGTTTGGAAACCTGGTTAAAATATGAATGAACTTGACTTACCTAAAGTTGCAGGTAAAATAACAATTTACATGGTAAAAAATAAAAATAATAAAGGATTAGGAGAAAATACAGGTGAGTAGGGGTTTTTTTTGTTTGCTTGATTTGTTTATTTAAGTTTTGGTTTTTTAACAATCCAAGGAATGGAACAAACTTCATAGCTACAATATTTGTGACTAAAAACCATCTTTAAAAACATGGTTTAAATGTTTTTTAAAGTTAATCCAAAATAGTTTTTGCTCTTCAAAAGTTGCTTTCTGTCTCCAACTAGACAGTCTTTTTAAATTAAGCAAACATCTGAATTTTGCCTATTTGTACCCACTCTCAGTGCTTATATACTGGATGTAACATTGTACCTATGGCACCTAGTGAGTGAAGAGTATGTGATCAAAAAAGATCTAGACCACCCTTAAATATATATCTAAACTCTAGACAGATATTTTTAAAGATCAAAGTCCTAATCTATTAGGATTATAGATTGATAAATGGAATATTGGAGAGTAACATTTTTCTCCCCTTAATTTCACTGCTATTTATAATTTTTTAAAATGTGGTTATTTGAGATATTTCCTTTTTTATCAGAGTTGGAGGGACTGTGATTTAGTAGGAATGCCCCATATGCAAAAATAAATAAAATAGGTGAACTTATACAATTAGTCTAATAGTTATGAATGACCACCACCTTCTAGAACCCATCCCTAATCATGTACCATTTAAAGCCTTTTGATCTAAGTTATAAACACATTGGATTATTTCTCTATTTAGCTTTCATGATTGGATGCAATTTATAGTATGCTCAGATGGTGCCTTGTTTAACACAGGATGGCAAAGGTAAATTGTTAGTAAGCACTGCCATAACGGAACCATTTTCAAAATGCTCTCAACCCAGCAATGACTTTGAGTATTTTTCTAATTCAGATTCAAATAATTTGTATCTCCCCTAATGCAGTCTCATTTTTATAATCATTGTAAATTGGAAAAAATAGATTCTAGCCTTAAACTCCCTCAGAATTTGTTTTAGACCAAGATTTAGACAAATAAACAAGCAAACAAAAACCTTTAAACTGTGTAATTTGTCAAAAGAATGCTATGAGAAAAGAAATGGTCCCAGCCTTGCAACTCTAAGATCGAGGAATTCCCCCAACTAATCTATATGGGGCAGCCTTTTACTGCCCTCAGTGTCCTTCATCCACCTGTTCTTTTGTGACCATGCTTTTCTTAAATGAATTTCATAACACCTCGGACCTAATGTTTCCATTTGTATTTTGTCCTTGACTTGCTTTTAATCTCCTCTGAAGACTAGCAAACACATGTGATGAATTCCCAAACAGCTAGGGAATGAGGTGAAGAGAAAAACTGGCCCCAAATTGATTATCTAGCACTTTTTGAGTTTTTCGGGTTTTGGACATTAGGTAAACATGACTTTGGACGGAATGTGTGATGCTTTTCACCATGGACCACGAAGGGCAATATCTTTGGGAAATGATCAACAGCTAGAATTTGTTCTGGCTGGTCCTCCTTTTTCCTTTCAACTTGTCATGTTCTTTATAATTTTTTTTTGGTTTAATAATATGCAAAGACTCAAATGTGAAATGTGGTCATACTTTCCACTGAGCTTCAAAGAAAGAAAGCAGAATGAAGCTTGTTGTAAACTTTTATTTCCATTTTCTGCTTTATGTAACTTTATTTTAGTAGCTCCAGTAAAATGTAACCACATTAACCAACACTTAATTTAGACTAAATGACGAAAGAAAGCCAAAAATAACCCAGAAACAAACAAATTTGAAAAGTGTATGTCTGACTCTACATGAGATATTGTCAAATCACATTTCTTCCTTTGTTGGCAGGAAAAAGAGAAAAATGAAAATTCATTGCTAAGATTATTGGGGCAATCAGGCTTAATGATTCTTTTCTCCTATCTGGAGCTGCATATTGTTGAACTAAAAACAATTATAAAACTAAATGAAATTATCTTTTGTGATTCTTTAATTCAAATTAGCTTCATTATTACTGGTCACTGGCATTTTCAAAGATAAAGTTTATCATATGGTCAGTGTATTAAAAATCATGGGTTTCTATATAAATTAATAATGTTATAATAATACACTCTGTATAATATCTGAGCACACCATGAGATCGTGACAATACAATTGATGATGGGGTTCCTTAAACTATAATTAACATCTATGGTTGTTGTTTTTTTGTTTTGTTTTTTACTTATTTATCAATCAGTAACTAAATTGGTTGTGAGCCTATGTAAAATACCTTATATTCATTTAATAAAAAGCATGACTAATAGAGCATACAAAATAATTTCATATCAATTGTTTTATCTGATTCCTGCAATTGTCCATGATGTGTGATGTTTCAATGCATATTAGTGACAGAACTGCCGATGGATCTTAGATCCGGGGCCCAGATCTTTTTTAGAATATCCAAAGACAAGACACGCTTCTGCTGTATAAAGTATACCTCTTTGCACTTTATTTAAATGCATAAAGTTGATAGCTGTATTCATTTTTTAAAAGTAGTCTAGAATTGTAGCAGGAAGAACAATGGCTTGGTGTGTTCGAATTTGAAAAAGGAGGTGGTTGGGGGTATGGACTCCGGATTGGTTGCTTTGCATGTCAACTGTGTGCTCACAGGCAAATGGTTTGCTGTCTCTAGGAAGTAGCTTACCCTGGGAGGGCCAGTTGCTTCCCTCTGGGGCTTTGCAAAGCCCCAAGAGTCAAACCATCATCAAATATAGAGAGTAAAAAACATGATTGATAGAGTATACCATTTCCTAGTGGTTTCTAAAACCAGCATGTTATTTAACTCTTTAAGACTCCGTTTTCCCCTCTTTATAATATGAATGATAATAATGTGAATAATAAAGTTGCCTTGAGGGCTGACTAGGAAATAATCTATATAAAGCACTTACAACAGTGCCTGGGCATCTGAAATACTCGATTAAATGTGCTAATACTATGCAGTCTTGGCCTCTTGATAAAACACTACCTACCTGGTAAAATGGTGAGTTAGGTGGGTTTGGAGGTTTCTTGTCTTTGCTCAAATAAAAATTGATGTGATTACTGATATCATATATAGAATTCTGTTCTCATGAAGCAAGGCTATTAATCTGTTTAGTCGCCATTTTATTGTTACTTATACTAAATTCTAGGCTATACTCCGGAGGGGAATACATTTTGGTAGCAAAGAAAACTGGAGCACATTGGAAGCTATAATGTGTGTACTGATGAGTACTTCACAGATGGAAACTAGTGAGGAGCTGCCCTGCAGTGCAGTTAGGGTAGGCATTCTGACTTTGAACTTGAATGCTCTACTGGTTTCTTTCGTGGCCAGGGCGCACTCCGATCCACGCTGTGTTTCTAGGCAGCGGTAGATTTTCAGACGCAATGTACTGAGGTGGCACGCAAACCCTGTCTGTCTTCAGAGGCTGAGCTCATTTTCTTTGCCTGAAAATAAATCCTCTTTTGTCAGCTAAGAAGGTTAAAAGTCAATTGGTAAATGGAGGGCTTCAGCGCAGATCTGTGGACCTTCTCAGAGGCATCCAGCTAAGTATGACACCCCTCACCACTTCATAAATTAAGAACAACCCATAAAGCATGGCTGACTCCAAATGATTTGGGAGAATAACCTTTCAGGAGGCACGGAGATGGGAAAGGTGGGCGGTGCCCTTAAAAAATAAAGGCGAGAGCCCTCTTGAGAGGGTGCCTAAGCATTGCTTAAATGTAGCCACCGTGACAAGCTGAACACGAGCCTGATAAAAGCCAAAGACTATATAAATTGTCTAAGAAAAGCGAGATACGAGTGATCCACTTAAATAGTAGTCTGAAGCCAGGTAACTGTACTGGCGTACTAGATTTTCTGCAATATGATATGCAATTAATTCTTCCTTAAATAAACAAACTGATTAAGCTTTCATTATGCCGACATCTCACAATAAACCTGGGCCCAGCGAACCCCTTTCTTGTTGTTTACTTAAGTCTTTATAATTAATTCTGGATTTATGTCATTTGCTGGTCAATGTCCCAGTCACCTTACTAACTATTTAAGCAATTTGAAAGCTGTCGGAGCTCGCCCGCGTCCCCGCAGCAGCGGGTGATGGCCTACAGTTTTCATCTAATCCTGCTTTTGTGAAGGTTTATTTTCCCAGGCGACGCACGGCGTTTTCTTTTAGGCGAGTAATTAAATGTTAATGTCTTCATTTTACTCGCAACAGTTTAGATTTCGGCTGGACAGATGTGTGGGCCATATAATTTGGTGCAATACACAACCTGTACCACTTTTTCTTTTTGCTTATGTATTTTTTTTTAGTTTCAGCCTCCCCCACCTCAGAACTCTTTCGTCGTAATTGATAGATTTAAACCATTCGGTTATAGAAAGGCTCTAGGAATTCTCCTTGTAATTTGGTCACCCTCATAGGTCTTGTGACTTCATTCCTTCAACTGCCCTTGGCTGAGCTCCATGAAGGGATTTTAGGGTCAGACATGGACGGGGCTTCTACAGCATCTCCAAGAATTTAGGAGCATTTTAAGGACCAGGCTCAGGGTCCCATCGGTCAGAGGGCCTGTGATGGGCAGTGACATTGAAAACCTTCCTCTGCGCCGGGATCTTGTAGTGGGGATGGTATTCCCTTTCACAACCTTTGAAAATGCAGATTCCAGTCCAGCATCTGGCCAGCTTAGCCGTGTTCCCAGCTGCAGTCCGTTGCCTGTGGGGTCCACGTGGCCATGGCCCATGCGGCTTCTAGGACCCCATGACTATGGATGGAGCATGGGCCAGTGCGGGTCATGGAGCCAATGAGAAAAATAGCGAGCAAGAGAGAGAGAGAGAGAATTCTTTGTCTGGGGATCATAATTGGGAGCTTAACCAATGAACCCTTCAGGATTTCACACACTTGGAGTGGCTCCACCCCCTAACCCAGTGGTCAGCAAACTCATTAGTCAACAGAGCCAAATATCAACAGTACAACGATTGAAATTTCTTTTGAGAGCCAAATTTTATAAACTTAAACTTCTTCTAACACCACTTCTTCAAAATAGACTCGCCCAGGCCGTGGTATTTTGTGGAAGAGCCACACCCAAGGGGCCAAAGAGCCTCATGTGGCTCGCGAGCCGCAGTTTGCCGACCACTGCCCTAACCAATGATCTCTTCCCAGGTTAGACTGACAGCAAACACCTTCCTTATGTCACCTGGGCTTCACTGTGCATGTACCCATCCCCCCCTTGCTTTCTTCCTGTTATTAATATGAATAAACCAGCTAATTATGACAGTAACACTTTAATCCCAAAACTTTGAGACATCAATGACCAGTTTATTGAATGCACCAATTCTGATGATTTGGGAAGACAAATAATTGGTGAAGTCATGGTCACAGAAAGGTAGTTAGGTCACATGTATTATCAAATGTGAATCCATACAGTTACCAACCAATTCCATTTTGAATGAATTAAAGGGGGATGACCTTCTTAACGGGAAAGCAAATGGAAACTAAAATTCTGCAAGGAATGGTCCATTGAAATATAAAGTGATGCTTCCCTGTTCTCAGACCCTATCTAGGATTCAAGCAGGTGGGTGGCAACCAGTAACTTCCAATCCTCCAGAAATAGCCAGAATGCAAAAATATGTGGGCCCCCAAATGGGAATTTAGAAACGAAGTATGAAATAGCTTGACTTGTTTGCATTGATTAATGCGTCTTTCTAAGAAAAGATTTTTTTTTTCTTATTTAAACTCAGTTCCTAAGTGAGCCAGCTGCAGACAGAGGCCTTTGGGGAGCGCTGCATTGTCATTATGAGAAACCAGCTGGCCAGCTTTCTCCCCAAATCTCCCAGCCCTACCCAGGTGTTGAGATGTAAGGATGTGCCATTCTGTACATCAGCTGCACAGGATGGCCGGACACCCACACTGTCAGCACCAGCGGGACAGGAGAAGGCTCTCTTTGTGTGTTTCCTGAAGGCACCTCAGTTAGCCATCTCATTCTGTTTCAAATTAACATCCCTGCTCATTTCCGCCCTTACCCTGTGTCAAAGGAACTCTATAGCCTTCAACTGTTCTCCCTTTGCAGGGCACCATGGGAGGCTGTAAAGATATGCAAATTAAGTGTTCTCAGTGTACTCCCATGGGTAATTATACCCCCCCCCCCCCCTTTTCTTCTTAGGAAATCTAAAAAGAAAAACATGTTAGGGTTTGGCTTTTAATAGCGGAGAGGAGACCAGTGACTGCAGGTTATTTCATGGAATCTTCTCTAGGGGACAGATTTTCCAATAAGGTTGTATGTTACACACTGGGGATAAGGTAGGGACATGTAAGATTACTGGGTGAAATCACTAAAGAACTCTTTAGATACACTGAGTGACTGTCACTATTGTTTATACGGCTGCCAATTATTTGGCTAGAAATGGAATTTTGCCGGGAAGTAAATTCTGCAAATACATGGTCTTGAAGTAGTTTTAAGAGTCTCTTTGATGAATGGTCCAGTCTTCTTTCTGTGACCGAATAGAGTAGAGGGCAGACTGGCCCAAGTTCACATTTTCTTTTCCACGGACTATGTGATCTAGGTTACCTGAAATCTCTAAGTTTCAGTTTCCTTATCTCTAAAATCGAGATTTCATAACAAACAGGCCTTGCTGAATTCCCCCCAGTTTACTACAATTACCTCATATTCCTTAACCCATCACTTTCATCCATGACTGTACACCCTTTATCCAACCTCTTGTAAAAGTGCACAGGTCTTAACTGTTTTGTTTTGTTTTTGTGTTGTTGTTGTTGTTGTTTTTTGGGGGAGGAGGGTCTTCATTTTTTTTTTCATGGAGGCTCTGGGTCACTTAAGACTTGTATTGAATAACTTGGTGTGCTTTTCTCCTTTTACTCTGTCTTGGTGAGTCTAATGTTCACATCATCCAGGGTTAAGGAAAACTTTCCCTCCTCTACATCAGCCTGGTTTTAGACTCTGAGAGATGCCACATTTAGAATTCAGTTCTGGAAGGCCGTTTCAACAAAGTCTTCCAGTTTGTTCAATGCTGCCATTCAAAGCAAAGTAGCCACTGACACTCTTCTCAAATATTATAAGAAGGTCTGATGTTGCAATAATAAAAAGAAAAACAATAGCATCGCTGTCCCGGGAGAGATTGGCCTGCAAGAAACTTGAGATACGCAAGTCAGGATGCCTTAGACCAGGACCATCCAAGTTCCATGTCAAATCCAGCCGGCCTCCTGTTTTTGTACCACCTGTGAGTTAAGAATGCTTTTTGACATTTTTACATAGTTAGGAAAAGCATTACATTTTTCTAACTATATAAAAAGTTTAAAAGCATTAAAATCTAGTTTTGTGACATGTGAACATGACATATAAAATTCAAAACTTTGTGTCCACAAATAAAGTTGTATTAGCACACAACTATGTCCATATGCTTATGTGAAATCAGCCTGCTTCTGCCCAACAAATTGTATATGGCTGTTAGAATCCCCTTTGCAAAGTTAGTTGTCATTTGTTAGTTTGTTTTAATGACAAAAGAAACTACTTGTGTTCTACAGTTAAGGAAATGAAAGCATCATGGGAAATTACATACAGTGTAATAATGATTATGTAAAATCTAAACATTAGGTTGAAATCATATACAATCTGCAGCCCCTCCCTGTTTTTTGGGGGAGATGTCTTTAAACTAGAAAATCGGAGGAAAGATAATAAGAAAAAAGTGTTAGTAAAATGGATTTGTATGACATTCTGTTGAATTGTTTCTACTTGGCGTTGGTAGGTTAAACAAGGGACTCATATTTTATAACTATATTCTGCTAATTAAGGCTCCAAAGACTACAGTTAGTCAACTTTATCTCTAAAAATCCATATAAATACATATTTGCCAAAATAACTCTGATTATTAATATGCATTTAATGAAAATCAAATGATAATCTAACTATAGTATCTCATCAGTAAAGTGAATGTAGACTGGTTACTATTATTTTGCTAAACTGGAAAAAATAATGTTAATAAATGAATTACAGAGTATAAATTTAAAGTGTGAAATGTAGTTGTTGAGTTAAAGAATACATTTTGAGTTTCAATTGATTTATTTGACTGTCTAGTTATATATGGAGAAATTCTATTTATATAAATATTAATTATGTGGGAAGAATGTTCCATTTTTAATGTTTTTGTAAGTGAAAAATGGTAAAATAATACCCAAAGTCAAGCTCTTCGCTATAATTCAAGGGAACTCAGAAAAATATAGTTCCAGCAGATGTTTACCTATTGTGGGAATGAAACAAGGAAGACATGGCTGGAGATTGATAAAGATGTACACATGTGTGCATATATCCAAGGCCAGGTAACTCTACAGATTTATGCATGATTAATTGGAGCTAAAAGACGTGTACCTTACAGATTTGTTTTTCTGATCAAGATTTGCATTGTCAGTAATTTTGTAAATGGCTATCCAGAGAGGACATTTGTTTTGGGGTAGGCTGATCTATGAGGCCATTTTGGTCATTCTTCATGTAGAAAGCATTTGTTTGCCTCCGTTGGCTTGGGGCAGGCTTACCAGTCATCCTAAAGCCAAGTATTTTTGCAACGCAATGCATGCTGTACAGAATTTCAGAGAGCCAAGTAAGAGGTGGATGGCTCTGCAAAAAGCTGGCCCTTCTTCCAAAATACAGTCATCACTTCCCAGTTGTGGTTCTTTCGTGTCTTCTTCACCATTTCCCGATGCCATTTTGTGAAATTGAAGAACACAGTGTTTTGGTTAGAGAGAAAATACATCCAAAACGAAGCATATTGTTGCCTGAATACTCACTGCAAAAAACTCAAGTCAAGGGTGTCCCCAAAAATATATACTGGTACACAGACTTTGAATAATGATAAAGGCAATGTTTATTAAAATACATTTAATTTTCAAAATTGAGCTATCGGCTGTTAAAGTGTGTGTACATTTTGGGGGGACACCCTGTTGATAAACCCTGTGAATGAAAAAGTATCACGTTCCATTAAGCTATACACCTATGTTTTAAGGGACCATCATTCCCTTGTAAAATAATTCATTAAGAGGTAGGATGTTTTGACCACATTTCCAGTGCTCAGTCCTCTCCTGTGGTAGCAGAGCTGCCATATTAGAAAGAGCAGAAATAGAACATTTCCATCGTCGTATAAAGTCTTGTTGGACTTGTGTCAGAGGTTAGCGCATAACTGTGTTAGGTTCTGTAGGCCAGCAGGTGTTGTTGCCACATTCGCTTTACCATCGACAATGCGTAAACAAATCGGTGTGGTTGTGTCTCAATAAAAGTTTACTTACAAAAACAGGCAGCGGTGTGGATTGGCTTGCAATAGGTGGTTTGCCAACTTCTGGACTATATTATCCACGCAGGGCACTAAGGAAAGATGTTAGACACATCGTAAAGATTCGGTAAATAGGAGTCTTTTTATTGTGACTTTTTAAAAATAAAAAATTAACTACAGGACTGGAAATAACTTAAAAGTCCAACAGTTATACTAAATACAATTGTGGTAGGTTCCAGAAATGTAATCATTGCAATGAGTTGAACATAATGCTGTTTTTTTTTTAAAAAAGCAAACCTGAAAAGTATTTGCTAGCAAGAAAAGGTGTTCCTGACCCATCTTTATATTTTAACAAAAGTATGTGATGATGAGCCTAATTTATTTAAAAGAGGACAGAAAGCCCAGCTGGTGTGGCTCAGTGGTTGAGCATTGACCTATGAACCAGGAGGTCATGGTTTGATTCCAGGCCATGGCACATGCCAGGGTTGTGGACTCAGTCTCCAATAGAGAGTGTGCAGGAGGCAGGCAATCAATGATTCTCTCTAATCATTGATATTTCTCTCTCTAGCTCCTTCTCCCCTCCTCTCTGAAATCAAAGATATATAGAAAAGAACAGAAACACACGTGTGAGTATTAACACATCTCTGTAGTGACTTGTATAAGTTTTAATTCATTATCTTTGCTTATCTGTGTTTTAAAATATGTTTCTACCTATAATCTATTTTTATCATTAGAAGAAAGAAAACACTGAACACATCAAAGTAGCTCTTGTTTTAGTTGCGTCTTCCTAGGACACATTCCTGACGCTGGGGAGGGAAAGGCAAGGCACACGGTGGGTTCTCACTGAAGCACAGCGCTGTCCCGTTCTATTTAGTCTGTCTCTACGTACACCTTTCATAAACACCGCTGGTGGGAGACAAAATAATAATAGTGCGAAGGTGGCCAAGCATGTAAATCTTGGGTAATTTAGGGATGCGGTTTAATGGACCGCTGATTGTTTATAACTTCAAGATAATCATTCGGAACTTAGGGGAGCATTTCATAGACAAAATCCCTGCCTTTCTCACCAGCTTTGCCTTCTTGTTTACATAAAGGCAAAAATAAAATGTTTAAATCGTTTCCCTAAAGGAATCATGCATTTTCTTCCTCGGCAATGGGTCTGCACAAATCGAACAGGGATGTAGGGTAAACAAAATCCAAACAAGCCAGTTTGTTTCAACAATAATTCCATGTTCCCTGAGAATGGATAACTTAATGTCTACTGCAAGCTAGTTTGTACATTGTGGATCCATACACTCCTTGGATCTGGGTTGTAATATAGATAAAACATACACATGTTAAACTGAGCTTTGAAATTTACATTCCAGAGTTTTATTTTTTTAAACAGATAAACACACACACACGATGTAGATATGTATACACACACATACACACATACACTGCATACTTAATACACATGTGTATTAAGTAAATGCACAAATGGAGAATTTAAATGTACCTTGAAGGTAAACAATTCTGTACAAATATTTGGTACAGCAAGAACTACAGCATTGTCACAATTTCTAGCAACATGTTTATGAGAAATCACATGCAACTTTTTTTTCCTATTTGTTTTAGAATGAATCAAACAAGCAGATTTCAGAATGATTAAAAGATTTCCCAGAATATTCTATTTTATGAATTTTGGAAGCCTGATTCCATCTAGCTTTAATTGTGACAAAAGTACGCTTGATGGCAGTTATTTAAAGTAGCAAAACACACCTACGTTTTTATCTTCTCGATGGACAAAAAAAAGCCTGTGAGAGTATAGATTAGTGTGCCTAAGAAAGAGAAACCTGTTTCCCTTTTGAGTTGAAAAAACTCCGTTTGGGTAATGGTGCGATTTTCCATGTGAGGTGGTTATGCCGGCATTAGCCAAGGAGCCTTATAGGAAAGGACGGGATGTTAACTTCTACCTCAAGATACATTTACAAGGCCTGTTTGGCAGCATTTTCTCCGAGAACAAGCTCAGCTATATATTTCAGAGAAATTGGAACCATATGTTGACACCTAAAAAATCTTGAGAAATACCACTGGAGTTTGCAAGAAAACATACAAATATAATCAAATCGTTGTAGAATCTGTCTACTTGGACTAGCTATAATGCTTTGCTTGTCCTTCGAGGGGCCGTATTAGTGCTTCTAATGCTATTAACAGTAATGCATAGGGCCCTAAACGAAACTGACGGATGGAGTTCATATGAAACTCTTCATCTTGGATTCCCAAATTGAAACGAAAAGATTTAATGCTACCTGCTTCAGTGTTAGTAATAATTATGTTTCCTTGCTGATGCTTGGCATAGAAAGCTTTCCTGTAGAAAGACTGGGGTTTTAGAATGAGATTTAGGTCAAAATGAAGCCCCAGTGAGAAAGCATGATTCAGGGTGTATTTAGGCTGGCAGTTAATGGATGAGCTAGAGAACAGCCATTCCAATTTCCCTAATACTCTGACCAGTCACTTCTGTCCCCAAATTTTTAAAAACAACCCCAAAAAGCACAAACTTCAGTCAACTTAAAAATGGACACCTTGCCCTGGCCAATAGAGCATCAGCCTGCAGCCTAAAAAGTCCTAGGTGGGAGCATGTGCCTCAGTTGCAGGCTCGGTCCCCAGCTCAGGTCGGGGTGCATCCAGGAGGCAACCAATCAGTGTGTCTCTCTCATATCAATGTTTCTTTCTCTCTGTCTCTCCCTCTCCTTCCCCTCTCTCTGAAAAATCAATAGAAAAAAATACCCTTAGGTGAGGATTAGCCAAAAAGTAAATAAAAATAAATGGATGCAAGTTACCTGTTTCAATGAAATCTTAATTTAAAGCTAGGTACAAGATAGTCCTTCTGAGACACCAGAACTATAGCCACTTAGAGGTCAGCTTAGTAATAGGAGACTGAGTGGTGCTTGCCTGTAGAAGAACCCTCATTCCAGTAACATCATCAGTGGCATCACTCTTATGGAGTGATTTTAGGGTTCTACCCACATGGAAAGCATGAATTCTTTTCTGTGTAGAGTATATAAATACAATGATGCCCTTGGTGTTTTTTTGTTCATGTTATCTATCCTCTATCATGTATCTAAATAGATAACAAATATAGATATCTTAAAGCTGTGAGGTCCAGATGTTGCACCAACATACTCACACTTCCGTTATAAAACTTTAGAGCTGCACTCTTTCTGGTCAAGGAGGGTTCTTGACTCTTGTGGGAACTGCTTCTGATCCTTCGTTTGGTACACAGATGCCAAATGTTCCACTGATCCCAGATCATAGTGAAATTAAAAATACAGGCCATGTTGCTGTGGCGGGTGTGGCTCAGTTGGTTGGGTGTCATCCCATACACTGAAGGGTTGCTGGTTTGATTTCTGGTTGGGGCACATGCCCTGTTTCAGGCTCCATCTCAGGTTGGGGGTGTGCAGGAGGCAGCTAATTGATGTTTTGTTCTCACATCAATGTCTGTCTCTCTCTCTCTCTCTCTCTCTCTCTCTCTCTCTCTCTCTCCCTCCCTCCCTCCCTCCCTCCCTCTCCCTCTCCCTCTCCTTTTCCCTCTCCCTTCTTCCCTCTCTGAGAAGGAGAAAATAATAAAAACATTTTTAAAAATTAATGAAAATATATGTCATGTCCTTGTTGGCTCTAGGTAGATTTAACTTTAAAGATGTGAATGCAGCCATTTAATTTAGATCTTTTCCCCACCCCCTTAGGTTTCAAAATGCATAGTATTAAAATAATGTTTTAATCAGTGCCTTCACTCTTCATGGAGATCTGGGAACTTGAGCTTCCCCCCGCACCCCCAAATCTGACAGTCACTCTACCTATTCCTCTATGATCTTGGTTGACCTGATAGCATATTCATTAATGAGTTGTGTAGTTTCTTTCAACCTTGGGATAAACTCGCTTTCGTAGCTGTTTTTGATAATGACCCCTTATTCCCCCATCCGTCGTGAGAGCTTGATGGTAAACACATTCTTTCGCTGGCATCAGTGTTCCTGGGTCGCCTCTGAGACTCGAAGGCCAACACTTAGTATCTTGTTCCTTTTGGTGCTGTCCACATTCAGTTAATTCTTTTTTTAAATATATTTTATTGATTTTTTACAGGGAGGAAGGGAGAGGGATAGAGAGTTAGAAACATCGATGAGAGAGAAACATCGATCAGCTGCCTCTTGCACAACCCCTACTGGGGATGTGCCCGCAACCAAGGTAGATGCCCTTGACCGGAATCGAACCTGGGACCTTTCAGTCCGCAGGCCGACGCTCTATCCACTGAGTCAAACTGATTAGGGCCATTCAGTTAATTTTTTTCACAACAAAAATCTATGACTTCTCAGGAAACTCACAGCCCAGAGTTTCCTGAATGATCCTAGGATCAGTAATCAAGGTGGCGGTAAACCAGAAACCTTTGCCTAGTCATGCCTCACTCATGCTTGTCCACGGCGACATTTTTACAGGACTGTGGCACTATAATTTTGAAACCAAGTAATGTTAGTAGCATTTGAGTAGCAAGTAAAATTCCCACCAAGTATCAAGCAGTTCATTTTTCTGAGGCTCACCAATAAATCATTGCATTTATCTGGAACTCTGTGGTTTCATTTATCAAATACCTAGAGAGAGACATTAAGATATTGATCCTTGATTAAAAGCAACAATAAGAAAACAAAAATTCATAGACACAGACAACAGTATGCTGACTACCGGAGGGAAAGGTGGGTGAGGGGAGGGAGAAGAGGGTAAATGGGGGATAAATAGTGATGGAAGGACACTTGACTTGGGATGGTGAACACGCCATACAATATACAGGTAATGAATTATAGAATTGTACACCTGAATCCTATGTAATTTTACTAACCAATGTCACCCCAATAAAAAAGAAAAGAAATAAATAAGAAGAATAACAATAAAAACCTGATTGAAGGTAAAGTTGCTCTTTTTTCAAGCATGGTAAGGTTCTCTATTTACAGCAGGCGTCCTCAAACTACGGCCCGCAGGCCACATGCGGGTGTTTTTGCCGTTTTGTTTTTTTACTTCAAAATAAGATATGTGCAGTGTGCATAGGAATTTATTCATAGTTTTTTTTTAAACTATAGTCCAGCCCTCCAACGGTCGGAGGGACAGTGAACTGGCCCCTGTTTAAAAAGTTTGAGGACCCCTGATTTACAGAATATCAACATGCCCGCTCCTCTTGCTTCAGTCACCAGTGAATGCATCAGTATTGGATTGTTTTCAAAAAAATGTTTCCTGGAGTCAGTTCAGCATGCATTCAAAATCAGGACCCCCCCCCCCCCTTACAAGTTGAACAGTTTTATGTATGTGCCCAATTTCCTGAAGCTCGATGTTCTAATCTATGAAATAAGAATAATAATAGAGCAGCCCCATAGAGTTATCATTTAAAAATGAGAAAACATATGCAGTACACTGACTGCAGTGCCTGTCATATCCCACATGCATTTAGCATATTTTGTTCAGTATTGTTCTAACTGCTTTTTGTTAAACAGAATTTGAAAGTATCAGCCATAAAAATAACCAAACCACCATACCTTGCGTCTAAATAATTCAATTTGGATAATAAGAGTGGGAAAAAAGCAAATAAAAAATGAAAACCAGGAATGGCTTGGATAACTTATCAATAACAATGGAATGGACGAATAAGTAATAATTCAAACCCATATTTGTATATTTTTGTTTCTATAAATTTATATATATATATATATATATATATATACATGTATATATGTGTATATATATACACACACACATACACATACATATACATGTGTGTGTGTATATATATATGTATGTGTATGTGTATATATATATATATATATATATATATATATATATATCCTCTATAAAAGGCTAATATGCAAATTGTCCCCATGGGAGTTTGACTGGCTGGGAGTTCGTCTGCTTGCTATGACCTGTGCTGACCACCAGGGGTTGGCACAGAATGAAGGAAGGCCTCAATCAGCCCTGATCGCTGGCCAAGCCTAGGGACCCTACCCGCGCATGAATTTTGTGCACCAGGCCTCTAGTATATACACTGAGTGTCCAGATTATTATGATCTCTGAATGCATAATAATCTGGCCACTCAGTGTATATCCTATATAATAAAAGGCTAATATGCAAATTGTCCCCTCGACCAGGAGTTCAACCAGCAGGCAGGCTGGCCAACCACCCATGTCTCCTCCCCCTGGCCAGGCTGGCTGGACCCCACCCATTCACTAATTCATGCACCGAGCCTCTACTAACATATATATATATTGAGTGGCCAGATTATTATTCATTCAGAGATCATAATAATCTGGCCACTCAGTGTGTGTGTGTGTGTGTGTGTGTGTGTGTGTGTGTGTATAATTTATCTATCATCTATCTGTCATCAATCATCTATCCGTCATCTACCTGTCACCTATCTACCTGTCATCTATCTATCATCTATTCTTAGCCACCTATTCACTGTCGCCCCAGCTTAACTCCTGGGTTAGGATCCTAAACCAAACTGTGACTGTAAAATCTTGAAAGATAATTAAAGAATGGAATGTTGAGGCTGTTTATACTAAAGTGTCGTTTTCCAGTTCAGATGAAGAAATGAAGAAAGGAAAGACATAAACATGTATGTCCACCTTTGTGCTTGCAGACCCCCCCCCTCCTCCCCACCACCACCACCAGGCAGGTAACCTACGTGCGCCCTTGGCGCTTTCAATCCCAGTAGCATAGGGTGGCCCACTGCCTCCCTTTCCTAAAGCAGTTCAGTAATGTAGGGTCAAACCCTGGGGTCATAGTGAATGAGCCCTAGACTTCTAAGCTCTAGGCTCTGTTATCATATGATCAGTTTTCTGAGTGGCAGCATCCATATTCCCTAAAATGAGCTACTGTGTAGCCCCTTTGAATATGCTCATAAAACAGTGGGTTTAATTTGTCTGGGAAATGGAGACTGAAATATGGGGCAGGTCCCCGATGGAAAATGTGACTGTGTTACGCAGCGGCGTTCCCACCGAATATCTTGGAAAATGGGCCGTGTTCACATCGCTCCCTGGAGGGGGGCCAGAAAGAAACAGTGGACGTTCTCTTATAAAAACCCTGAAAGCAGCAAGCAACCCATAAACAGTATGCAGACTGAGTCAGAAAATGGACCGTTTTATGTTCCCTAATGGAAGGATAGCTTATTTGTTCACGGATTTATAGCAACAATGTGATGTCATCAAGTGATTTATAGCCCGAAGCAGAGCAAGTGTCAATATACAGCGGTGGGTGGAAACATCCTATTCTCACCAGGAAGCTGATCCCCACAGGAGGGTGTCCTGGCCCGAGGGTGGGGCGGATGTAGGAAAACCCAAGTTGTTAGTGTTACTGGAAACGGGGACGGGAGGTGAGGAATTACTGGAGCCATCCCTCTTCGGAAAGGATTTGAGGAATACAGAACCCGTTTACTTAGAACAGAAAACGAGGATTGCCGACCAGATCATCCCTCTCATGCTTGACTCATTCAGTGACTAATGGGAATGTTCCTCACAGATCCCAACCACACAGGTAGTGAGTGCTCATCTGTAACTTAGATAAAGGATACTAACAGAATGATGTAATCATACAGAAGCATGGACTTATTTTATTTTAAAGTTTATATAGAGTAAAATCTCTTTTGTGTCATTCTAACAAATTAAACAAAAATAAAAGCTTATGTAAAGTCACTAAAAACATAAACACAGTGCCCCCATGATGGGAAAAAGTTCCCTAGTGTTGCCCCTTTGTAGTCCTCACCTCCTCAGCCCTAAACCTTCCCACCACCGGCATCTTCTCTACTTGGTATTCATTTTGCCAGAATATCATTTAAATGCAATCATGTGGCATGTATTCTTTTAAGACTATATACTACATATGCATTTGAGATTCATACATGTCATTGCATTTATCAATAGTTCGTCTTTTTCACTACTGAGTCATATTCGATAGTGTGGCTGCACCAGGTTTTGTTAATCGGTTCATGACTTGAAGAACATTTCTGGGGGGAAAAGGACATTTGGGTTGTTTCCAGTGATTAAAGTTGCTAAACCTTTCTATGTGCAGGGTTTTGAATGACTATACATTTTTATTTCTCTTGACTAAATGGGAGCACGATCACTGATCCCTATGGTAAAAAAAGTGAGGATTCCGTTCCAAATACTGATTTTAAACAGTTAAAATAACCACGTGTGTGGCATATAGCAACACGACTGTGGCCGTTTCCTGGATAAACTGGTCACATGTTCCTGAACTGCTCTTGCGGATGCAAATCAATGAATGGGGCTCAAAGAAAAGCCACAGCCTGTGGGGGAGGAAGATCTCCACCCGGTGCAGCACCCTCGGGTCTGTCTTCCTGTCACAAAAAGACACCATCCTGGAATCGGAATTAGACTTGAAACTGGAAAGCATCCCCTCCCTCTAAAGCTTTTTAGGGTATAGTAGGAAAACAGTGCTCACTGGGTTATTTTTCTCTATATAAGTCATCCCCTGAAATAAAATAAACTGAAAATTGGGTTGCGTTCTAAACATTTTAATACACTTACTTAAATTAGTTTGCAGATCATTTAAAAGATTATCTCCAAATAAATATTTTTTGAAAGGGCCAGCATAGTGTTGAGTAGTTTTCGCATTATGTTAATGGCTAGTTTTTCTATATAAATGGTGAAACTACACTAAGTAGACACAATGAACTCTGGCCTTTTTCCCCCTGAGCATGGTTTGTCAACATATCAATGGCTCTTAAAATATAAAGCAGTAACGGGAATGTATTGTCTTCTTCACAAATGCCAATGCTACAAAGGAAATACAGGAGAGGCATAGGACAAAAGCCAAATAGAACGCCAACGCTCAAACTTTAAAATTAAAGCATTCCTATTTTTCTTCCTTATAGCCACAATCTGTTGGACACCTATAACTGAAACCCTTTTTTAAAACTGCGTGACTGGGGTGGACTCACATTTGTCACACGTCTATTTACTCCACGGCAGGTGTGAAGGAAAGAGTGGAAGACAGGTATGAGGCTAAAACCAAACTCAATTTTCAAAGTCAATTTTGAGAAGGAGGAGGAATGCAAACGTGAATCTTATTCCTCCAGTTGAAAGTACCTTTCCCCTCCCAATGTAAAACATCTTCAAACTCAGTCTCTCCCCGAAGCCGCCTGTTATGTGGCATGGAGGAAGGTGGCAATGGCAAAGAAAGGTGACAAGAATAAGGCATGAAGGCAAAGACATCAGTGATTGAATAGGAATTTTAATGGGGAGTTGCAGAAAAATAACACAGGACCCTCAAAGGAGACATCGCATGTTAATAAGCCTCCCTTTTCTCCTGCCTTTGAATATAGACAGTTTACCCATGAATCAACCAATCTCATCTTATTCTCAGATTTCACGGAATCAGGGAAAGTGTATATTAGCATGGCTCATCCAAGACTGTGTGTGTAAGCTGTGTAATTAAAGAAATAAACTCCTTCTTCCTTCAACAATGCTACATGTTAAACCAGGTTACAAATACACTAAACGCTGAAAATATTTTTGCAAAGCCAACATCACACACATAATAACAATAAAATATATTTTAAATATTTTGTTTGTGTTTATCATGGGGTAGTTAGTTATTGCTGGAATTACAGGATGGGGGTTCTTCCTTCTTGATTTTGCTCTAAAATTTGCTGATTTTAGATTTTGATTTCCTTATGAGCTAGGTCTTAGAATGTTTTAATGCCTTCTTTTATATCCAAGAATCATATATCTCATTCATGATTTATTACAAGGCAGTGTGTTTCTGTTATAAAGAGGCTTTAAGACACACCATACTTAAGGGACAAGATTTTCTATATTGTACCAAAAGGATATGTACAAAATCAATATGAGAAATTCATCATGTGAATGTTTGAACATTTCTAACTTTAACATGTGCACAAGGACTTAAAATAATTAAATTATGTTAAAGTGCTGATATGTTGACACAACCAACACTTTTTTTAAAAAAAATCTTTTAATTTTTTTGCCCTGGCTGGTGTGGCTCAGGTGGTTGGTCCCATACACCGGTAGAAGGTGGCAGGTTCAGTTCCAGGTCAGGACACATACCTGGGTTGCAAGTTTATTCCCTGGTCAGGGCTCCTGGGGGAGGCAAACAACTGATGTTTCTCTCTCACATGAATACTTCTGTCTCCCTCTCTCTCTTCCTCTCTTTAAAAATCAATTAAAATTTCTTAATTTTTTCAATTATAGTTGACATCCATATTATATTAGTTTCAGTTGTACAACATAGTGATGAAACATTTATATAGCTTACAAAGTGCCCATCTGACCCCATGCATAGTTATTACAATATTATTGACTATATTCCCTATGTTGTAGTTCACATGCCCGTGACTATCCTGTAACTACTAATTAGTTCTTTAATATTTTTTTAAATTATAATGCCACTATACTGCGCACATGTCGATGCTAGGCTTGTTTCCAGCGCAAATTGTGTGTGTGTTTCTTTGTGTGTGTGTGTGTGTGCGTGTGTGTGTGTGTGTGTGTGTGTGTGTGTGTATCAAGAATGCAGTCTTTCATCTCTCAAGCATATAATCCTCCTTCAAATCATGAATATGGCCCAATTGACCATAGAAACCTGGTCCTGAGAAGGTATGACACAGAAGGTTCAGGAAAATTTCCTTTGACAGAATCCGATGTGCAACCTCTCCAAGCCGGGCTGGCCACGGGGACTGACGTGACCCTGGTGGCCCGGTTCCAGGGCTGGGATTTTCAGAGAGAGCCAATAGCCTTTCCCAGAGCCAAGAAGAAGCAAAACTCGCATACGACTGTCAAGTTCCATATTGCCATTCGATGCAAAATAAAGCATCAAACGCCATGCAGACACCTGACATGTTTTTGTAGGCAGCAGTAGTTGACTGGTAGAAAGAGACCTTGAATCTGACCTAATACATTTTGAAAACGGCACATCAGGGTAAAGAATGAAACTTGGCACGGTTGACCCAGCTCCTGCAGTCCTGCTTCATGGTCATCGTTCAGAAAAACAAGGCCGGGCTTTTTCATTGGTTCCTATCTCTTCTATTTCGTGAGAAATGGAGGTATTGATATGGGAGCCAGCTACTGGAATCATCCCGTGTTTGCTCATTGCTTCTGGGCCAATGGAAATGCAAAAGATGAAGTGTTGAAAAATAGCTGTTAGGTAATTCCGAAGGTGAATGTCTCTTTTCCATCTGTCCCTTGGCTGATACCAAACAAGTGATAATAAGACCTTTTTAGAGAAGAAGGTAGATGTCAAGTCTGCCACAGCTTGTAACCCAAGGAAATGTGTGAAAAGGCAGGACAGCCCCGCCCTCAATTCAAACTCCATAAAGGGGCTTTTGACTGACTTTCCTGGTTTGCGGCTTCAGGATCTGGTGCACCAGGCCATTGAAGGTTCCTTTGTGGTGTTCAGGCAGGGAGAGCCTTATCACAGACTCACATCCCCACCCGGTGGTTCCGGCCGACCCACGACTCCAGTTTAGAAGGAATCTCTTCATGGTGACATTTAGCCTATTTCAACACACGTTCCTTAAAGTGGCATGTTCAGCTCATACTTGAAAAGGGGGCCTTATTACTTAATGTAAATTCTGGAAGGAAACATCATATTTCTTTCTACCCAATAACTCATCTAAATTTTTCTGGAACCATTCTGGAAATGTAAAAAATAGGTCCGTCCTACACAGAACAGCAAAGCTTCAGTAATGAGCATTAAAAAGTAAAAATATGTTCAAATGAGAAATAAGTCCATCTTAATTTTGAGTTGTTAACTTTTGATTTTTTTTATTTAAGAAAACTGATGACATAATAAAGACAGAAAGCTAAAGCTAGTACTAAAGGTAGAGTAAAATAAGAGAGTGGAAATGAAAAAAAAATGTGATTCCTGTGACTATTGCTGTAAACTTGAAATTTGAGTTTGGTTATTTATTCCAAATCTTCTTTTAGGATCATTTATTTATTCCAGATTCTTATATCTTAACCTGTGGCTAACTTTTTAATCATTGGAGTTCATATTGATAACATTTATTTTAGTTTTATGTTCTGTTACTGTTCATTTAGAGGGAGTCTTTTTAGAGGCTAACAAATTGCACTGTGATTAAATTTTCAGATATAACTGAGTTAATTTATCCCTTTTGCTGCCATTTATTTAGTCTACCTATGGGATGCAATTGCATCATTGTGGGAGCTAGGAATTTTCCCTCCATGGTCCTGACTTAGCTCTTGAAGTAAAGGGGCTAAAGGTAGATATATTTTCTGATTGCTTCTTCTATCCCTAAAATGATTTCCTGTTCCACAAATCTCCCACAGATTCTTGTCTTATGGTAACCACAAGCAAGTAATAGTAAAAACAGATATTGCAAGAGATAGGCTAGAAGAAAAGTTGATGCTGTCAGTCAATAAGAATCAGTTATCCTCTGCACCCTACTAGCAACCTTTGTTTTATTTTTTAAGTTTCATTTTAAATTCTGATGCATATCAGCAAAATATCAATCCTAAATAAGCAGGAGAACAACCAGTATTTGACTCCTGCTTCCTTTCTTTTCCTTCTCCTTCCTTCTGTGGCCTGGGGGCTATTTCACTGCTCATTAGCACCTTTTCCTGAACCCTAACCTGAGAGGAAAGGCCACTGAATGAAACTCAAGGAGGCTCTTTCTGTTCCTGCTAATGTGGCCTTGGGAGAAGGTAGAGAGTGGGCAGGATGCTGTGGCAGGATGAAAGGTATAATGCAGACCCTAGAAGGAGGTAGTGCACCTTTGCATCCTTTCTCTTAAATGTATTAAAATATGGTTTTATGAATTTTAGAGGGGGAGGAAGGGAGAGGGAGAGAGAGAAACATTGATATCTATCCTCTGCCTCTTGCACGCCCCCTGCTGGGGATCCAGCCGCAACCCGGTTATGTGCCCAGACCAGAATCCAACCTGTGGCCTCCTGCTGCATGGGTCCCCACTCCACCACTAGCCACCCTGGCTGGGCTGGATCCTTTCTTACCCATCTGTTTTGATAAATAAGAAACATATGCCCATGTAGTTTTTATTCCAGGATAAATAGGAAGCTTTGTTTGTTTGTTAACAATGGATGGTTCATGGAGGAAGTGATCTAGCATTTACTGAATGTCTATATGGAATTCCCATATATGTAATTATATTTGCATAAACCTCCCTTTTTCATCCCCATAACCCTTACTGCCATTCTATGATAAGGGGATTGCCTCCATACTCCAGAGTCCCCTTTCTCAGTTATAGGCCTTACATTTTGAAGTCATCCTAGCCACCCTCTCCCTTCCCTTCTTCTTTACCCACAATATTGAACCCATAATCAAGACTGGTTGGTTCCAAGTATCTCTTATAGGTATCTACTTCTTCTCAAATCCCTCACCACGACGCTAGGCGAAGCTACCACTCTCTTTGGAATAACCAAAACCCTCCTAACTCTCTCACCATCTGGAGTCTCCAATCTTGAGGGAAGAGACCAAGTTGGGTTTTGCTCCCCAGCCTCTAGGATAAGCCCTGGCATTTAGTAAGGGGAGAGAAAGTGGCAGCAGCTATGGCCAATATGTTTAAAAATTCTAAGTAGAGACAATGATTATACTGTTAACACTCTATCTTCTTTATCTACTAACAACACACACACACACACACACACACACACACACACACTCACACACACCTATACACACAAATACACCACAAACATTTATTCCACAGATAGACTGTGTGGAATGTAGGTAAGGATTACAGTGGACAGATTTTGAGCTGTTGAGACCACTAGTCCCAGGTTCTATTACCACATATTTCTTCAGGTCTAATACTATGAAACTGACCCAACTGAACTGAAACCAGCAGCTTTGACTTCAGCCAGAGGTTCCCGTGTGTCCTGTGTAGTGAAGGATTAGCACCCGGCGTTTGGGATGAGCCCGTCCTGGGATCTGATACGCCTCAGACAAGTCATTTCAGCTCTCTGGGGTTGGGTTATTGCTTTTATAGAATTAAAGTAAAAATACATATCTTTCCAGGTTCTCATGAGGGCTCAACACAATATTTCTGAAGTGTCAAGTACAGTGCTTGGCATAGAGAGATGCCAAGTAACTTTTAGTTTGAACTTTCAAATGACAACCTCTTTCAGCTACAAAATAACTTGTGCTGATCTTCCTGGCAAAAAGAAATGCTGTGATTACAGAGCATTTTGATTGTATTTTATTTTTCTTAAATATTTTAAAACTTTTTACAATTCTATAACACATCATCTGTATACTGTATTATGTGTTCACCGCCCCAAGGCAAGTCTCCTTTCGTCACCATTTTATAGAGCATTTTTAATTCCAAAAGCTATTTGCAACTATTCAAGAATCTGCTATTGATGTAGCTGAGAGATTGGCAGAAGAGTTTTTATAAGCCTCATTCAAAACAAAACAGAACAAAAAAGCAACAACAAAGAACTAGAGACCAAGATAGTTGTATGACTTGTACAAGGCCATTGAGTGAGTTAGTAATGAAACTTGGAAGGGGGCCTAGACGTTGGGATTTCTCATCTGTTTTTATTCCTTCCTCCAAAATAGTAAGAATTTAGTTCATTCCAAAGAAGCTTCGATGGTGGGTGTTGGTTGTTCCATGTACCAGAGTTTTTCTGGAACTGTCAGGAACAAGAATATTTTAAGAGATGAGAATTATGCTACCATTTCACCCCCTGTCCAGAGCAGCCTTTCTGTGTTGGATCCCCATTTGTTTAGCCAAGGCTGGATGCAAGGCATGATGAAGAGATAGAAGGATGGGTGTGCCCTGCTGTCAGAGGCCCTGTTTCCTTAGGTTCTGGCCCAGAATAAATGCCTGGAAATCTCCAGCAGTCCACCGGGGAAGGGAAGGTGGGGAGAGGAGACCACAAATAAACCTGTCCCCATGGAATGACATGGCATTATCTGCCTCCTAGAGTGGGGAGGTCAGCCTACGGATGTGATAGAAAGAATAATTTGCCTGATAACAGTTATCCAACCCTATCGCAAGAGAATCTCATCAAGTGGAGAGAATCTTGAAGAAGAAGGAGAAGGGGAGAAGAAGGAGGGGAAGAAGAAGAAGAATGAGAAGAAAAAAGAAAGAAAACTGAGAGGGAAAAAACCCTAGATAGAAATGAGACCCAGAAAATATTTCTGGGTGGCAGCACGCTGGAACCCAGATGGAAATTTAGCATTAATTTGGCTAACACTATTTCAGTCACAGCACATTTTCAGCTATTTATTTTTGTACTGAGCCTCTCCTAGTAAGGTGGGTATCGAATGGAAATTTTTTTCTAAGGTGGCATTTCAAATAATAACAATAATAATAAAATCCTGGATTGGGAACCATTTTTCCATTAGATGCACAGCAGCAACCTTGAATGGGGCTATATTTTTTTGCTAATTTAATCTGTGCATGTAAATGACATCTTTCCATTTCTTTCCTTTTTTTTTTTTTTTTTTTTCTGTAGGCTTGTTTTTCCATCCTGTTAAATGATTGGCTCCCACTTGGAGATGCTTGTTTCTTTAGAGTTGATCCCCAAATATGAATGCAGCCCTTCTCATGTGTACCACGGAGAAGGGAAAAGCTGGGGGATGGGAGGGGAGGCGTGGACTTCCCCACGCCACGGTTCCATATGTGGAAAATTGATTTTCCATCCGTACCAAATGATAAAGTCCATCTTTGATAGATTCCTGTCTCACCGCTTTCCAGGTCTTAAGGCATCTGATCTCAGGTCAACTCCCCTTGGAGAGTAATTCAGAACACAGTCCCTTCCCTTCAGAGAGCCCATGCCACAGGGCACGGGTATGTTTTCTTTGGCTCGGGCAGACCTTATGAAAGAAATTATTCTGCCGCCGAACTGACAGAGCTGGGCATGGGGTACTGAGAAATGGAGCCTCTCCCAGTGGCCCTTTGCCTGGAATTTGTCCTAAAAGCATGAAACTGAGCAGGGTTTGTAGCAGACAGATGTGGGTAATATATGCACCACCTTTCCATGCCGGTGTCTGTTTGCATGAGAATGAAAGAACGCAGGGTTGTGGACATGGCCCTGGGTGACAGGGCAGCTGGGAGCTCTTGGAGAGACCTGGTCCGGGTGGGATGGAAAGTCTGTGCAGATGCACCCCCAGGGCCACATCCAAAAGAAGCTCTCAGGGGGCCTTGCCTGCTAGAGCTTGCTTTCCGAGGACAATCACCTAAGGACGTTTAGTAGTTCACAGAAAGACGGATAGTGTAAACGAGGACAGCCCGATGCAGCCGCTAGTCAACAGCTGCTTGCCCTAAACATACCTGAAGACGGGGTACTCAGCAGGCCACTGGCATCCATTCAAACGCCTCTCATTGCCCTGTGTTTCTAAAATGGGGGCGGGGCGGGTGACTGGCTGGTGTTGCTCAGTGGCTGAGCATCCACCTATGAACCAGGAGGCCATGGTTCTATTCCTGGTCAGGACACATGCTCAGGTTGTGGACTTTATCCCCAGTTTGGGGCGTGCAGGAGGCAGCGATCAATGATTCTCTCTCATCATTGATGTTTCTCTCTCTCTCTCCCTCTCCCATCCTCTCTGAAATCAATAATAATATATATATCAAAACATAAAATGAGGGAGGGAAATAGTCTACATTTGACCTAGAACTATTGAAGGATTGACGTGCGCATGCCTGTGTTTCCTGGGCTCTGTTTTTGTTTTGGAGGAACTTCCAGGAGCAATGATGGGAAAGGTACCCATGTGTAGTGAAAGCCCATCCGGGGTCACATGAGTCCTAGCTTGGCTCAGCACTAATTCTGAGCGAATGGTCCTCCTTTGGTGGAACAGGAGTTTGCTTAGATGTAGGATGAGAGCAGGGGCTTCAGGGAACCGTGGCTTATCTTTTCACTCTAAAACGCAGGAGCCTTCGGGATTCGAGAAGCAGCCGCTATGGTGAGCTGAACGTCAGAGTTGAAAATTAGCAATTTGCACTTTTATTGCCAGAAGACAGTAGTTTAAAAGAGATAGACATTATTGATTAGGTTTTAAAACATTTATTTCGCTTTTCGCCCTGGGATTTAAGTGGGAGGTGAAACCTGAGATTGGGGATGTCCTCTTTCCTAATGCATCTCCACTACTTCCTCTAAGGCTAAGTAAGCCAAAAGCTGCCCTTCTCTCCTGGGGGATGGTGGCGAGGGGAGGTCACTGCTGAAGGCCTGAGTCAGCACATGGTGGCTTACGGGAGCCATAGGGCCTCCAACCTGTTTGTGTAAGACCAAATGTTACAAGTGACTCCTCTGTGTTATTAAATGGTTGAAAAGAAAAACATCAAAATAAGAATAATATTTCATAACGTGTGAAAATGACATGCAATTGAAATGTCCGTGTCCACAAATAAAAGTTTTATTGGCGCACCGCCACATCCATTTGTTTACTGTTATCTATGACTGCTAGCATGCTGTGCTGACAGAATGAAGTACTTGCCACTGAGACAGGATGGCTTACCACGCTCAAAATATTTGCTATCCAGCTGATGACAGAAAAATAATATGCCAGCCCGGAGCTTCGAGCCAGGGCATGAACCCTCAGAGAAATGTTAGTGAAGAGGTGAAAAGGAGAAAGAACAGCCAAGAAGAGGAACATAAAAATAGTGATCACTGAATTGTGCTCCCAAGAATGTGAGCAGTATCGCTTTGGGTCCAATAGTACATTTTCAAAATAGAGCACCTTCCTAATGTTATTTACTCAGGCCACAAACCTTGTAAGGAAGTAATACGAGTATGATAGTCTGCATTGTACTGAGAGGTCATGAAATCCGAAAAGGTTTGATGACCTGTCTGGTTACACAGCTAGTGAGCCAAATGGGTAAGATTAAAATCTAGGTTCCTTAAGACTGCACCCTAGCAGACCTAGCTTGTACTGTGTGCAGCTACAGAAGGCTGATGGAGGGGGGAGAGTCATTTTGGGAAAGTTAAGTCAATTTATTTTTTGTAAAAACTGAATTGTAATTCTTTTTACTGAATATATGTAAGACCCTGGGTTGGCCATATTATCTCATGTGTTATAATATATTTCATGTGGTACACACAAATATTATGCAAAACATTTATTTGACTTTATAAGATACACTCAGAAAACATTAACACACGAACTATTTGTTTAAGACAACACTATTTCTATTGCCCACGTAACTACTCAGTAATTTCATTATTAGGAATAATGTATTATCAGTATTATTACAGTAGAGCATGTTATTATAGTTTTATATATTCCTTATGTAAGAGTTACGGACGATTATACATCTATATTGGCATAATGGTCTATAAATCAGCGGTCGCCAACCGGTGGTCCGTGGACCACTGGGTCCGTGAGGTCTGAAAGTTGGTGACCGCTGGGTAATGCCCATTATTTTATATAATGTAGCATGATAGAAAAAAGTCCAATAATGTTTGGATCTCAAGATTTTTATCTTAGAAAAATTGACCCAAGACCCAATTAAAAATAAAATCTAACAAAGTGACCTATATACATAGTAAACTCTACCAACGCCAAAAACTGTCCTCTCTGCTCCCTACATTTTGTGAAAAAGTCACCAGCAAATGCAGTCAGGGTCTCTCCCACCTCAGCAATCACCATCAGACCCAAATCCAGAGCAGCTGATGGGATTTAGTGCCCAGGAAGAGACAACCATGTGGGAAGCAAACCCCGAGAGCCAATTGGATTATAGAGTGGAGACTCTGGTGATAAAGGGGACTTAGTTTTACAGCTTAGCTGGGTGCGGGGGTGGGGAGAAAAACCAGAGAAGAAAAATCACCCTGGGTCTCTTTGGTTAAGTTGTTTTGCAGATTTATTGAAACGTGCACGTGGTAGAAAATGACTTCCAGAAGTCAGAATGTTAGCTAAGCCATTCGGCGGCGGCTGCCTCCCGGTGCAAGCATGGCCTGGTGCTCGGAGGTGATGTGAGGTAACTGTTTATGGGCAGGGGAGGCTTGACAATGTTAATTGCAGGATGCCTCAGGCCCACGCTGGCCGTAGGCTCCTGGATCCGCCACTGGGATTAGAAATTTGTGAACTATAACAGGACCTGCCAGGTCCATTCACATTTGGGTCAAGTCATTTCTAACAAGTGGAAAAGAAGTGGAGAAATAGAATGGAAATACACACACACACACACACACACACACACACACACACAGTAGGTCCTAGTAGCCAATGCTGAGTCTACACAGACGTACTGATTAGCTATTTTAAGTAATCCCAACATTCCAAACGATCAACCCGTTCTTTGTGGGAGATGTAGCCTTTGGTTAGATTTGCTCCTGGCTCCTGGTCAGATACGCCCTCCCTGGGGTTAGTGTTTGCTGGGGAGCAGGGAGCCCTGCTTACTGATAGCCGGGAACACTTTGTTAAATGCTAACGTCCTGAGGAGGTTGAGCAGTTTCATTCATTTCTTGGCTTCCTAATATATAACCCCCCAAAAAGTCAACAAACAGATATTAGCATGCAAGCTAGGCCTGCAAGAATGCAAAGAAGCCCATGAATTTGGTTTAATCCATTTAATCAGTGTGATTGAATTCACAGGTGGTTTAGCGAGCCTGGGTAGAACTAGCCACAAGTTTAATTCGTAATAAAACAAAACCGATGTCAATGTAACCAATCCAGAGGGGAAGACAGAGCCAAGCCCGTGTTTGCGGCAAGGTCGGGCTAGAGGCTGATAGCTTCGTACAACTTCAGGATGCCTGTTGGCTCCGAGTGATGCTGGGAGCAATGTCTTCTACTGGAATCTCCCAGCGTCTCATAGAATACTCTTTTGCGAGTCAGATATTACCCCTGAATGAGTATGATGTGCCATTTTGCCTTCTTTATTCATTTATAATTTTCTTGAATTAAGGGACTCTGATGCATTTTTGTATCACACACAGCAAAATGCCATCCGCAGACTACTCCAGAAGTAGGTAATCAAAATGAAGTTAAGAATTCCTGATTGATAGGCAGTCCTCTCACATTTCTTTGGTCTCCTCTGCAGTCCTTAATTCATTCCACACGCGCTCAGAATAGATGCATCCCGTGTGCCAGACCTGGGCTTTGTCACTGCAGGGAAGCAAATGCCAGCGGTACAGAATACAGCAGATCTTCCTAGAGAGGTCCCAGCAAAAGGCTGTGCGGACAAAGGGGAGGCCTTCTGATTTTATTTATTCCTCTGCTCTTCACTGATGAAGTGCATATCCCTTTTAGGCGAGCACGGATAAAACATCAACAAATGATAATACCAGCAGCTGCCTATGCAGTGCTTGCTGTGTGTTATCGGCTATTTCAGTGCATTACAGCTATGAGTTCACTACATCTCCACAAGGAATGATGACATCAGGGTTACTAGCATCCCTCTTTGCCAGATGAGGAAACCAAGGAACAGAGACATTAAGGGACTTGCCTGGTTTATAAATGAGCCATTGAGACACACTCATCAGACAGTTTTCTCTACGATGACCTAATCCCCAGGTGAGATCCATGACTATCCATAGCTGCACACAGACCAGTGTAGCGTTAGTGTGAGCTTTCAGTTGATATTTTAGGTACTTTTTTGAAATCAGTTCATCTCCCGTGAGTCCTAACCTAACTGGGATCTGTCAGGTCAAAAAAAGTGAATACATACTAGTAATTTAGGATTCGTTATTGTGACCCTGGGAGAGAGGATCTCAGATGCAAAAGTACAGTACCTGCTGTTGGAAAATAGTTCCATGTAAGACAGATCATGCTGGTGCTACCCAGACCATTGTCCTCTATTAGTAAAACTAAATAAAATTGTTAGGATAATATCTATAATTATAAAATAAGACATGGTGGAAAAGACTGAATATTTAGTCATGGAAGGTAAGTTCTGTAACATAAGCCAATTTCTCAGAAATTTGATTTCTCATCAACATTTCACCTGGGACTTCACATAGAATGCCCAAGAGGGGTAATGTTTGCAAATTAATTGATTTAGCTCACGAGAAGAATAACCTTCTTCTTTGATAGTTTTTTAGCATACAGTAATCTGAGGGACTATAGCATATATAAAAGGATTCATGTATAAGACTAAGCTTTAAACATTTTACAAAATTCTCTCTCTACTATAGAATAGAATAAGATAAGCCAGTTGAATTAATGTTATTTGTAATATGTCCTCTGAGCATGGTACCTATTACAAAAAAGTAGAAACTCGAGACTAATTCGTGTTGAGTGTGTGTTTTGAATCCCGTGTAATAAATACATAAAGAAAATTGCCATGAGTTGTGAAAATCATTTTCTTCATTTCAGCCAGGAGATTTGTTCTTTAAAATGATAATGTGGTGTTAAAAGTTTGATTGCGCAACGGCCTTGCTCTGGGGCCAGCTGCTGTGCTGCCTCTGCGGTTTCTGCTGATATAAATTTGATATTTTACAAATGCAGAATATGAAATATATTCCCAACATGTGTTTCATACACTTATAATACACCCAAATGAAAACCAGCGTAGGCTTGGAACGTTTCTTGGCCGTGTGCTTAATGCACTGTATCTGGAACATGTTAAATGTTATTATAGAAATAATTGAAACATTTCACACAGTTTCATGCAGTGAGTTTTGCATGTTAAACGCATA
This sequence comes from Cnephaeus nilssonii, assembly GCF_951640355.1. NCBI lineage: Eukaryota > Metazoa > Chordata > Mammalia > Chiroptera > Vespertilionidae > Cnephaeus > Cnephaeus nilssonii. The sequence continues at coordinate 6,223,756 of NC_137090.1, forward strand.
CTCCTTCCTTCAGTTACGGAGGAACTTACATGCCTGATACACAAATGTTTCCCTTAGCATTGGGAACACGGCTATGGTAATTTTTTTTTTCTTTTTCTAGGAACTGATGTTAGGTAAACTTTGGAGGTATTTCAGACTTAATTGTGCCAACAACCACCTATCACTGAATGGATTCATGAAGCGAGGTTCTTCTAAAAGAGAATTATTGAGCAAACAGACAAGATTTCCACTTTCACAGTTTAAAATGACATCTGTTTTTAAATATATATATATATACACACACACACATATATATATATTGATTTCAGAGAGAAAGGGGGAGAGAGAGAGAGAGAGAGAGAGAGAGAGAGAGAGAGAGAGGCATCATTGACAAGAGAGAATCATTGACCGGCTGCCTCCTGTAGGCCCCCTACTGGAGAATTCAGCCCACAACCCGGGCATGTGCTCTTGACCATAATCAAATCCGGGACCCTTCAGTCCGCAGGTCGACGTTCTATCCACTGAGCCAAACCAGCTAGGGCTAAAATGACATATTTTATTCCACTTAATTTCTCCTTATTTTCTCCTACCATTTCCTTGGAGAAAGCTCAGCATTTTCTCATTAATAAGCTGTAAATGTTTGATCATTCAGATATAACTCTTTTAATTTTGTGCGTTCCCTATGGTTCGTTTCTAACCAGATTTCCTGTTTCAATTTAAATACTTTGGAAGCTTCTCAATTCCTATGGAGTATTCAGAAATGAATGGCCCCTAGAGTTAACTTTTTTCTTACCTTCAAACCCGAAGTCACATTGATTAGGTTGCTGGTAGTTACAGAAGACTTAGCAAGTCTGAACTTACTCTATCAGCATATTAAATGATTCTTCAATATTAGTCTTTTAGTTTGTCCAGAGCACTGAATGTAACAATTATTTGTAGATCATTTAGTGACTGTTTAATATATGTTTTATTCATTGATCTAACAATAAACACCACAATTTATTTATTGAATTGTAACTCTTATCCCTGAAGTACAGTGTGCATGGGTCTATGGATGTTCCATTAACAGTGTACCCTCTACTACAGTGTTTCTCAAAGTGGGGTCCCTAGGGCAGCATCTCTTGAGAACTTGTCAGAAATGCAAATTCACAGGCCCCACTCCAGATCTACTGAACCAGCAACTAGAGAGCCCAGTAGCCTATGCTTTAACAAGGAAGCCTTCCAGATGATTCTGCTGTATGATCAAGTTTGAGAAACATTGTTCTAGAAGGTTCTCATACATATACTGTCTGCTGAGATGAGGGGCATCATCATTCCGCTAGAATCTCTGCCCAATCACAGGGCCTCTGGCTGGCTGGAGGGGAAACGTGTACATTAAAGTCAAATAGACCTACCAGAGAGCTGACAGAGACATTTATGATCAGGCAGTAGATACTCAGTCTCAAGATTCTGGGTAAAATATCTTCTTGCTTTCCCTCATTCTCTCCTATGCCCCATCTCTCTCATCTCTCTTCTACCAAAGTGTACTCATATGTACACACACACACACACACACACACACACACACACACAATCCCTAGAGAACTAAATCAAGATAACTTTTTTTTAAACTTTCATTTCAGCAACAGTATTACTAAAGACAATCACAACTCGAAAAAGCAGAAATATCATTGTCAAGCTCATGCATGAATATGATCTGGGCCCCTCAAAATGTTAGAGAAAAATTCAGCAGAGATAGGCACTGCTAAATGTTTTATCACCATGTTTAAATCTAAACGTAGAAATAACTTAATAGTGTACAAGTTGGTATGCACAAATTAATTTATATATAGAAATGTATAGTGTAACTAATGGAAAGAATAATCTGATTTGATTTGTAGAGACCCAGGTGAGTAAGGCATTACGCACGCCTACCTAAACGTGTCCCCACATCTATCTGACCATTATCAAAGGCAGTATAATGTAGTGTCGCCTGTGATCGAAGAGGTGAGGGTGTGAATCTGAGTTTTACCAGTTGTTAGATTTGTGACTTTCCATAAGTAACATCAACGGCTTGATTTTCCGTTTCCTCAGTTGTAGAATGGAAATAATCATACAGTCTACCTCATAGTTTGTTTGGAAAAATAAACAAGATCCCGTATGCATCATGCCTGGCACATAGTGCTCAATGAACGTTCGGTATCTTTCAGCTGGATTTTCATAGCGTGTCTCTCTTAAGATCATATCCTTATCCTTATTTTATTTTCTTGATTAATGTGCTAAAACATCACCTTTGGAAACATACAGTGTAAAGTTTCCTTTCCACTGTGTTTTCAATAAATTATGAGCTTTCCATGTAATGATATGCATTTACTTTCATGCCCCCCCCCTTTTATAAAAACACTGCCTAAACATTTATATTAATGAGTCTTTTCAGTAGTCATGAGTCTGGACTATGCCCCTCCAAAGACGTTTCCTCATAAATTAGCATTAATTGATGTCCAGTTTTTGGAAAATGTTAGCACACGTTATTTATGGCACGTTCTGTTCGTGTGGCGCCTCTTAATGTGAAAAAAAAAAAAGTTTTCAAAGGAGGCTCAAATGCTGTTTCCTTTGCTTGCAAAACGGGGACAGCCAGGGCCTTTGCGTTTTTGGCAAACCCTCAGCAATATTTCTAGTTGCAGAGCGTGTGGGCGATCCGAAGGCAAGGGTGAGTTTGTGATCGCGCTTGGTCCAGGGGTTCTTTCCACAGTCAAGTTCAACCTGCCTGGGCTGTGCACTATGCAACCAAGACACACGGGCACTTTCCTCCAGCTGAATACAAACGCCTTGTGTCCAAAATAAAGCCAAATTTCAGAAAACGGCCATCATGTCCACGAATCTTAGGTGATGGGAAAAGCACCCAAGCATGCCAGTATTCAAAGTCTTTCATTTTATGGTAGTTGTGTTTCTATATGCATGTGCGCATGTGCTGTTTGTGCTTTTGTAAGTATCTAGAGAGACGGGGGGGGGGGGGGGGGGGCGGGGAAGATTCCATGAAAAAATAAGGTGAAGGTTTTGATATATTTTTTGAGCTCTCTAGGGAAAACATGATGTAAGATTGTAAGCAGAAACGTTCTTAAGCGTTGGGAAGTTTTTTCTTCATGTTAAATACCTTGAACTAATGTGTGTTGACTAAAGGTTCGTACAGATGTGCTAGAAAGCTACTCCTTGGAGACATATGAAATGGGTGGTTAGAATCTAGCACATAATAAATTTCCAATTAATCGCGCCTGTTTTTATTATTCTAGTATTAAATATTTGGTGATTTTTGTTTTGGTCTCTTTTCAGTTCTACTGTATGTTTCTTGATTTGGAGGTAACAAGAGACTTAAGAAAACTCTCCTACTTAGAGATAGTCTGTCTTTTACTATTTAAAACTCTAGAATTTTCACTTTCTTTAATAGATCAGTTTTATAAGTATAAATCTGTACAGGCTATTATTTAGGAGATAACCCAAGTCAACTGAAGGTATCTCCATTAATATTTAGATCAACAAAATAAGATGCTATTTGCACAAAACAAAAGCCCCCATTGAATATATAACAAGTTAAAAACCAATTTTTAAGTTCCATTGTAAGCTCAACTTTTGAATAATAAGTGTCTACAGAAATAACCCTTTCTTTAAAGAATTTATACTTTTATTGAGGAGATGACATGGACACAGGGAAAAATGAAAGACCTAGAAACACTGTACTAGAGACTGTGTAATTTGTTGTCTGGTTGCCTCTATAACTAGAGAAATACAGAGGAAGTAATTAGAATTCTCGGCAGTCTACAGCTTTTCAAGATTTGAGTCAGGAGAGAGGCGGGACCCGGGAATGCAAGACCCTTCCCAGAGGGTCTCACAGAAGATAGTCGCAAAGTCAAGGACTAAAGAAAAACTACGTTCACAGGTAGCAGACCAAGTGTTAGGAAGATGGAGAGAGCAAACCATTCCTGAGTTAAAGTGATTGGTGAGAAGCCTATCAGACAGTCCACCAAAATATGAATGGTTACAAAGTGCAACAAAGACCATGAGAAGACATCGCTGAGCAGAGGCGCAGATGTAGGTGATGCGTGGAGGAGTGGGCTCATTCTGAGGTCTTTCAGAAGCATAACGATAGCCCAGCTGGAGTGGCTCAGTGGTTGAGCATCTACCTATGAACCAGGAGGTCAGAGTTCCATTCCCAGTCAGGGCACATGCCCCGTTTGTAGACTCGATCCCCAGTAGGGGGCATGCAGGAGGCAGCTGATGAATGATTCTCATCATTGGTGTTTCTATTTCTCTCTCCCTCTCCCTTCCTCTCTAAAATTAATAAAAAATATATTAAAAAAAAGAAGCGTACTTATACATGGTCTTTAGCATATCTGAGAGAATTCGGACAGGTTTTAGACATGGAATAAGGGGGGGGAGGATAACAACTTATTTGGCAGGAAAAGATAGTGTTCATAGTCAGATTTTGTTAGCATCAAAGACTATCAGGGTAATGTAGAGACCTTGTAGACATAGGAATTTCAATTGAACACTTTTTTTTATCTGCTGATATTTTAACCAGGGACAGGGAAGCTGTATAGTGTTGTTGACCTTCTGTTTCTTCTTTTATGGGATGGGATAAATAACACAAACATTCTGAAATTCTTGTAAGGGTTAGCAATAATATGTATTGTTACCACAAGATCTAACACAAAGTATGTTCTTAACAAATAATGCCTATTGTTATTATTTAGCTCAATTTCTTATTCAATGCTTGAACCCCCTCCTGATAACCATACACCTCAAGTTGCATTATGATTAGTACTTGAATAATAATTAGAGTATTAATTGAATGGTACTTAGATTTAGAATTGAATAGTACTAGTTTTCTTTTCTTTTTTTTTTAACCAATAAAGATCCCATTCCATCTACTAGAAAACCTACTAAATTAAAATATTCTCAGCCTATTCTAAGCATTGGTTTCAGCTTAATCATTGGTAAATATTTTACACAGTAGCATGTCCATACTTGCTTTTGCTCTCAAGGCTTTGCTTCTCCAGCCCACATGTCACTGCCATCTCAATGCTCAGAGGGACCTCAGTGGTTCCTCTCTCAAGGAGGGCATCTTCTCTCTAAGAGAGGGAGTTTCAAAACAAACTGTCTGGTTAGATTTGACCAACACAGACTAGATCTGAAGAGGCACTTCTCTTCCTCCTCAATGCTATCCTTCTGACTCAAGTGTAGTCTATGTCACACTAGCATGTCACAGGATTGCAACAGCATACTGTTATCTTAAAACTTTCTAGAAACTAATCCACACATTAGTTATTCTGCTGACTGAGTCATTGGAGATGGTAAGGTTTGCATTTCACATACAGCCAGTAAGAAAAGGCCTTCCTATTGCATTGAACCTGATTTGGGAAACCATGCCAGATTCCTTCTCACACCTGGTTGATATCATCCCCAAACTCCCGGACAGCGTAAATGTGCCCGCAGTTGTTTTTATTTGTTTGTTTTCTCCTTTGGCCCAAATGTGTAGATGTTATTTGCATCATCGAAGCGTCCTCCCCAAAACTTGGACAGTTAAAAATCCACTATTAAATAAGAGAATGTAGATGCAGGAGGGCGATTGAAATGTTGTTTATGTACTTTTGCTTTTTAATGTATTTTCTCCATGTTCCTGCTGCCTTTTCTTCCCAATTTCAATTTTCCCTTTCACCTTCAGCACTAGCCACGTAAAAAGAAATGCAGTCACTTCACATCTTAGTAAATGGCATTTCAACTGTAAACAAGCAAAAGCAACCACATCAGTGTTATGTTCCCAATAAATATTAGAGTTTGACGTAGATTGGGTTTTCCCCTGCCTGCTCTGGAAACTCTTGATGTTCCAGTAATCAGTCTTTACTAGGTTCTGTGACTTATTCACTAGACGTTCTCCACTCAACTTTGACCGTGGGATTGCATTCCCTATTCAATGACATGGCGAAAGCTGGGAGCAGAATCCTGCGACTGTAATGATGTTTAAACAAAATGGGGAAAACCATTCCAAGGAATTGATGTATTCCTCATTAAAACCGGTGGATATGCACAGCCAATTCCTCATAGTCTGTTTACCCTTTTGCTTAACGATAAACCATCTGTTAAAAAAAAATAATAATAAACCAGGGTCAGTCCTGAAGAGCTTCAGGAAAGTTTCATGTTAAAAAAGCATTGAGGCCGGCCGGTGTGGCTCAGCAGTTGAGCATCAGCCCAGCAACCAAGAGTCACTGGTTTGATTCCCAGTCAGGGCACAAGCCTGGGTTGCAGGCTTGATTCCCAGGAGGGGGCATGCAGGAGGCAGCCCATCGATGATGTTTCTCTCCATTGGTGTGTCTCTCTTTCTCTCTCTCTCCCTTCCTCTCTCTTTAAACAGCAATGAAAATAGTTTTTTAAAGCATTGAACTGCTAATAATAGAACTGTTTTTCTGTAGCTGTGATTGCTCCATCAAAGGCAAAGAGTAAATCCTAGAAGGGACAACCAATGGTTATGTCACCAAGGAGACGATGCAGGTGCAATTCAAGGTGACCTTACATTTCTAATTCATGATAGTCTCCATCCATTGCAAATGTAGGGCCCGCATGCCGGATCCCTTTCCGTTCAAGAGACTTATTCCCCAGGTTGTTTAATAGCCCCATTGCCTGGAATCGAGTTCAACCCACAATGTCTAATCTAACAAAAATGTTAATGTAAAAGAAATACTGACATTTGCTCAAGTGTTCATAAAAGACAGACTGTAGCAGAATTTCACCAATAATTAGTGTTACTCATCAGTCTGTGCTCCCTAAGTAGCCTGCTTCTGAAACTTCTGAAAATAGTTTCCCTTAGGGTAAATGATTTCAGGAACAAAAACTAGACTATAAATCAGATGGCACTCTGAAAAGAAAATAGGTAAAAACCACTCATGGGCTATATTAGAGAGAGACATAACTCTGGAAATCTTAATCATAAGCCATTTTCAAAATGTTGTCTTATTACTTTTAGGAATAAAGAGCAGCCTTCGGTGTTAGCAAGCAGGAGTATTAACAGACATGCTTAAATAGATTAAAAGTAGTAAAAAAAAGAGCATCTTAGCTACTCATGGATACCATTGGTTTTAAGCATGCTTACAAGGAGTTTTTTAAAATAAACTATCTCATAAAATAATGTTTTTAAGATGACATAAAACCCAATTCAATTCATTGTCATAATGTTGAGTTTCAAATGAGTGTAAAAGCAAGTAAGTTTTTACCTCACTTATGTTTCTGTTAAAACAAAACAAAACATCATTGCCATGAGCCGGATGCACAGTTTTTTGAAGGATAAACAAATGTGAGCAAACCAGGTACCATTTTGGGGGCTAACGTAGTAGCACAAGGATGCGGACTTAGCTGACCTTCGGGCCATGGACGTGTAAGGTGGAATTTGGCACGTGATTCCTCCCAGTTTCTTGGTATAGCTTCCACACTGCAGCTGTTGATGGACTCTTGGGGGCAACGCCTTGCAGCATTTAGACCTATATTTTCAGCCCGTTGATCAAGACTGCTGAGAGTGGTGGTGAAACTCGAGGCCTTTCCAAATCCTGGAACCAGCATGTTCAACTCTGTGATCTTGGGCAACTTATCTCCTCTCTGCATGTTTACAAATTGGGGATGATAATAGTACTTTTTTTCCCTCATAGTTCTGTAGATCCAATGAGACAATGTAGTAAAATACTTAGCGAAATGTAGGCCACATATTGAGTCCTTAAAAATTTAATTATTGTTTGCGCTAAGGTAAATTGCCTAGAACAACTACTGTAATATTTCTTTCATTCATTCAGCTTTCCCTACTGCAAAGTACTGTGCTCTGCAGTGTGAGAGATGCAGAATTTTATGTAAAAATGTCCACATTTAAAGGAGTTTTGAAGTTTGTGCAGGAGAGAAAAAAATTATGCAAATGTGTATGGATAGTGACTGTGGGCTCTGTGGTAGATCTAGTAGCCAAAGTTTCTTTGGTGCTTGCTCATTTAGAGCAAGACCAGTGAAAATCATGAAATTCACTGAGTGAATCACAGGTTTCCATTGAGCAACTTCCATCTGCCAGGCTGTGTGCTTGCTGGTGGAGATATAATGTATATAAGATATGGTGCAAATAATTGTACCACACTGACTGACAGACTGGAACCAGGATGTGTGCAAGGGGAAATGCAGTGAATTCATCCTGGGCAGGAGGAGAGAGGGTCAGTTTTCAGAAGTGAAGAGAGGTGACCTGGTTTGGGCAGGTACACGGGGCCAGTGAACCTTGCCCACAGAGCCAGGGAGGCACAGCCATCAGTGTGGGGTGTTGAGCACCTGCCCGCAATCCTGTGTGGCTGAATGGAGAGAAGGGGGATCCCGGAGATGAACCTGTAAGTAGACAGTCATCCAAAATGATTGTTTATAATTCGTATTCCAAATTGCTGCAGGTGTGGGAAATTACATGAAGACAGGTAGAAAAATTATACCTGTATGTCCAGAATAACTGAAGCGCTCACCATTACTGCACACTCACTGGACACTGTCATTTGAATGTGTCTTCTTTGATCTTATTCAAATGAAGGTCTTACTGCTGCCTCAAAAAAAATCTTTCTGGAACATAGAAATTGTTATAAATAAAATTATTTGAAGTTATTCTCTTTTTCAAAGGAAAAGCTCTATGTGCTTTCTATTTTAGCCACTTTCCTTTTGGCAAGATTTTTAGAAAAGCTCTCTTTTAAAAAATACATATATACATATATAAGTTTTCCTTCCTAGAGGCACAATACTCAGACATGAGGAAATATCCATCAAGAAGACAAAATAAACATATAATTCATAAGCGCCCTGAGCCAACTGGAATACATTGAATAGTGTAATAAGTCTGAGTGTGTGTCTGAGAGAGAGAGAGAAAGAGAGAGAGAGAGAAAGAGAGAGAGAGAGAGAGAGAGAGAGAGAGAGAGAGAGAGAGAGAGAGGGAATGAGAGAGGAGAGAAAGGAAGGGAGGGAAGGAAGGAAGGAAGGAAAGGAAGGAAGGAAGGAAGGAAGGAAGGAAGGAAGGAAGGAAGGAAGGAAGGAAAGAAAGAAAGAAAGAAAGAAAGAAAGAAAGAAAGAAAGAAAGAGAAAGGAGAGAGAGAGGGAGAGGGGAGGAGAGAGAGAGAGGAGAGAGAGAGAGAGAGAGAGAGAGAGAGAGAGAGAGAGAGAGAGAGAGGAAAGAAAGAAAGAGAAGGAAAGAAAGAAAGAAAGAAAGAAAGAAAGAAAGAAAGAAAGAAAGAAAGGAAGGAAGGAAGGAAGGAAGGAAGGAAGGAAGGAAGGAAGAAAGAAAGAAAGAAAGAAAGAAAGAAAGAAAGAAAGAAAGAAAGAAAGAAAGAAAGAAAGAAAGAAAGAAAGAAAGAAAGAAAGGGTTTCCTAATCTCCTTCAAGACAAGACTTTTGGTCTATGATGTAGGTTAATAGGAATGATATCCCCATTCTCTCCCAGACTTACACAGGACAGTGTTAGTCAGCCGACTATCCCTCAAGGGATTGAGGGTTGGCAAATGATAGTTGCTTTAGGTTTTGCTCTGTGGTCTGACTCAAATCCAGTATATGCGAGTTTGCATGTGTCTCCTTCTAATAGAACTACCATTAGTGCTGGTTTCACACGTAGCAAATAGCATGAATGCTTTACCCACGACATGGAAGAGCTGGGATGGGATGAGAAATTGAATAAACTACAAATCCTTTCCTCATCCCAGACCACTCCAAGTTCAACATGACGATTCCCGTTCAACATTATTGAGTCATATTGGTAAAGTTGTTAAGTGCTTAGAAAGCAGTTTTTGGGGACACATGATGTAGCAAAAACCCTTAAAATCTATGCTAATGAGGTCATCATCTGCATCCACTCATCTCTTTAGAAGTTAATTTCCATTCCTCGAGAAAAGAATCTACTTGAGGATACAGAGGGCACTTGGAACCTGGGTAGACCATTCTCCTTGGTCGTGGAGGGAGGAAGATGAATGTGAACGAGCCCCAACACACCCCACAATTACAAGACAATGCGTTATTGGGGTCAGGTAATGCCATCATTTCTGTTTTACAAAGAATAGCACTTTTGAAAAGACAGGTAGACTTTAGGAAGCAGCACGGCTTAGTGAAGAGAGAACAGGTGCTGGAGCCCACGGGATCCAGGTTTGTTTCAGCTCTGCCTTCGCCCCAGTCACCTAATCACAAAGACAAATTTTAAAGATTAGAAAAGCTATGTCAAGTGCCTAAAGAGTACCTGGCACACGATAGTCCCAAAGGCTAGGCCTTAGTCACACATTTGATTTTTTTTTTTAAATGATGACGTAACAAACTAAAAGTCAGCACAAAGTTCATTTTCTGTGGTAGGAAGTCAAGGACAAGTAGATTATGTGGTAGGTAGGAACTGATGCAAAGTAAGGAGAATGGTACTAAGTGAAAAGGGGAGTTTCAGGAAATTTGTGAAGACAAGGCTGGAGGCAATAGGACCACCATCCTCCACTCCTCTATCCTCTCTAAGAATCTGCAGGGTACCTTAAAGGAGTTTTGGCTCTATGTGTAAAATGTCTTTCCTCCCAATTTTACGTAAATGGAGACTGAGATGACTTTGAGTAACCTCTTGGCTGTGTCAGTAAAGTGCTGACAGTGCCTCCAACACAGAGCGCTAATATGTACATTCATACAGGGATTCCCCAGCATGAGGTTGGTCATTAATTAGTTGCATGGTTTTGAATATGTGATGGTGATTTAATTTCTCAAGGCCTCACGTTTTTATCTGCAAGGGAAGAGGAATGTGCCATGTTATCTAGATGTTCCTTGAGCACCAAGGAAGGATGGCTATGTTATCAAGGATTGGGAAGAGTGCTGAAGCAGGAGAAAGATAGCAGTGGGAGAGGATAGGGACCTGCACCCAGCAGAGTTGAGAATTAAGCAGCTGTCACTCAAATCTATCATATATCAAATCTATGCTATAACACTTACATTATAGCAAGTGCTAGTGCCCATTTATTCTTATATCCAGAGACACTACGTGTTTATTTTAAGAAGCTCATCCCGTCCTGTGAGCTATATGTGCACATAAAAGTATATATCAAATATTATGTGACCCAGAGTCCTATCTAAATGCATAGATTTTGCTCAGTTGGCAGGAAAAAGAAGAAAAA